>NW_019416428.1:684257-696108 GCF_000390285.2 Anoplophora glabripennis | reverse complement strand
ATAGTTCCACATAACGTAGGTAGGTATGCAATTATTAAGAATAAATACCTATTTTCAATTCTTAAATTATTATTCTGCTACCCCCTGTATCTTTATATTAATTATAAATAATTAAGTGCCAGATGTATATTAATTATGATCGAGCGAAATGAATTAATTGTCTAATGTTTATTTTACTTTACCCCAGTCTCAAGTCCCGCCGCCTTTACACCTGTCAGCCGATCAAGGCCGAGCGACCCCAGATCGCACACTACCGAAGGCCGCAAGCGGGCGTCCCGACGCCCGGCGTCTCGGGCGTCCGTCGGTCTCTACTGCCGCCTTACCTACTAAGGATGGCTATAATGAATAAATTAAAATTATAAATTTAAAATAAGTATGGTATATAAGTATCATTTCAAATTAACTGAATTAAAATGGTTACATTTAAACTGTCACGTTTACTTCGATTTAAAATGTCTAAAATCAGTGCCATTTGGAGTGCACTTAAATGCGATTAGATCGTGAAAATATTGTCAAGTAACTTTTAAAAAATAATATACGATAGTACATTATATGTAAATTTGTAAATTGCGATTCTTCTTTTAAATATACGCACTACATTAATTCTTTTTAGATAATATCGAAGATCAAATGAGTAAAATCACTAAACATATGTTATTATATGTATTTCAGACTTACCAAACATATTTCCGCATTTATAGAGGGATATAGGACTTACCTGAAAAATAGAATAACATCGATTAATAATAATTACAGCCTACGTATAAATGTTACAAAGTATTATAATACGAATAAACAATATTCTGAATTCCAAGTTATTTTAGAATAAAAACACATTAATTATAGAAATATAAATAAAGCTCTACATTTAGAAAAATATAACTTTCTTTTATTTCTAATTAATTACAATTTAAGGGTAATAATTTCAGGAAAATAATGTAGTTTTATATTATTATGAATTCTAGACTTAAAAAAATACAGTATATATCAGGAGTAGATTATCATACTGTCAAACAGCCTTAACGTCGATACTTGAAATGAATAATAAATACATATACAAACATTATTGCTAGGCGGAAAAGAAATAAATGTTTCTAAGATCATACGACATTTTTATTTCGTTGCCAGATCAAATTGTTAAACTCAAAATAAAAATACCAACTTTTATAAAACGATTGTTCCATTTAAAATTATCTAGATTTATTATTTTCAATCTAATATAATATTATTACCCGCTAAGAATATGTCGTATACTGGGTCTTGTCATTTCTAGCTAGATTTTAATAATCACAGCCACACAAAAAAAGTGAAATATCCGAAAGACAAGACCCTGGTATCTATATGTTTTTGAGGTCGCTGAATCCGAATCCGGTGTCTGTTTGACTCGATTAGCTCTAGATGAAGGTCAAATGTAGAAAATCAATTGCCAACAAAGTAACCATACATACGAGTATCTATACGTTTTTGGGGTCGGTAAATCTGAATCCGATATTCGTTTGATCCGATCAAGTCTGCGTTAAGGTCACTTCAAGGTTGAATATAGAGAATCGATTGCCTATAAAGAAAACTAACATATCTATACGTTTTTGGGGTCGGTGTATTCAAATCCGGTGTCCGTTTGATCCGATCAGGTTTGCGTTAAGGTCAGTTCAAGGTCAAATGTAGAGAATCAATTGCACACAAAGTAACCTACATTTCTATACGTTTTTGGGGTAGGTGAATCCAAATCCGGTATCCGTTTGATTTGATCAGGTCTGCGTTAAAGTCAATTCAAGGTCAAATGTAGAGTATCAATTGCTAACAAAGTAAATCAATGTATCTAAACTCAAAACACTCAAGTATTCATTTATGCGTATTAAAATTTGAGTAACAAATAATATTAAAGAAAGAAAGCTTTAACTCTGAGCCCGTGACTTTCGAGTTTATTGTTTTCACATGCAAAATTCTAGTATCAGATAATTAAGCAAGCTTTAAAACAATATATCCGTTAATGCTTCAATGCTTCATGTAAATTAAGTTACACAGTGAGTCCTGAGAAGATCTGAGAAGTGTACTCAAAGAAGTACTCAAATTTGAATACGTATAAATGTTTAAGCGTTTTGAGTTTAGAACTTGAGGGTCTTTAGCAGACCTGATCAGGTCAAGCGGATCACGGATTCAGCTTCGAAGACCCCAAAAACGTATAGACGTATTAGTTTACATTATTGGCAATTGATTCCCTACATTTGACCTTGAACTGACCTTAAACCAGATCTGATTTTGTTAAACGAACACCGGATTCNAGCGGATCCCGGATTCGGCTTCGACGACCCCAAAAACGTATAGACGTATTAGTTTACATTATTGGCAATTGATTCCCTACATTTGACCTTGAACTGACCTTAAACCAGATCTGATTTTGTTAAACGAACACCGGATTCTGAGTCAGCAACTCTAAAAACATACAGATATATGATGTACTGATCTTCAATCAGAGCTAATCGGGTCAAACGACACCGAATTCGAATTCAGCGACCTCAAAAACGTATAGATATATTGGTTTACATTGTCGGCAATTAACATTATTGGCAATTGATTCCCTACATTTGACCTTGAACTGACCTTAAACCAGATCTGATTTTGTTAAACGAACACCGGATTCGGAGTCAGCAACTCCAAAAACATACAGATATATGATGTACTGATCTTCAATCAGAACTAATCGGGTCAAACGAACACCGAATTCGAATTCAACGACCTCAAAAACGTATAGATATATTGGTTTATATTGTCGGCAATTACTCCTCTACATTTGACCTTGAACTAACCTTAACCCAGACCTAATCGGGACAAACGGACACCAGATTCGGATTCAGCGACCCCAAAAACATATAGATACCAGAGTCTTGTCTTTCGGATATTTCACTTTTTTTGTGGAGTTGTGTAATCAAAAGATTGTCGTTAATTGCTCTAAAATACTACAAACTAACATTTAGTATGTTTTCTTCAAGTCTTCTTCAGTGACAGGTGATTGTTAATTTTTTTTTATTTAATGATTTTCTGAATCTAACAATAAATAACTTTATTTTTGAGAAAAATTTGTGGGAAAAATAGTAGGCAAAATTTTTCTCTAACAATGAATACATTTAAATCAATAAAGATATGGTATGTATTTATGTCATCAATGTATTTACGCGTTTAAAACGTTGTATGAAATTTTACATTATGAAATCAATAAAAAAGCCGATGCACTGGATAAACACGGTTTTTTTAATTTCATCATATTAAATTTCAAATAAAAGCGTTTTACCCTCAATGACATTTGTTTGTCTCTAAGAGAGATTTTATTATTTTTATGATACATTTGACAATTTTGTCACTGAAATAATATGTACGAATATACATACTGGTTTTAAATAAGTAACTATATTTTCAAAAAAATTATTAAAAGTACATATTTTATTTCTAGAGTATAAAAATTAAGTTTAAAGTACACAAGAATAAAAATTATATTTTAAAATATGTAGCAAACACGCTTTTAGCTATTAAGTGTGCATGTATGAAGTGATATTAAGTATTAAGTGATTTTATAAAAAGTAACTCTGGTTACTTAGTAGTGAATTTTGTCTTTACAACTCAATAATACGCTATTCTTAGTAGTTAAGAAACATTAAAAACAAAAAAATCTGTGTAGGTAAAGTTCCTTTTTCACTGAAGATATCAAAAAATGTTATTGTAAAAAATAGTCCATAATTCAAATTTATGTATATATCCCAAGATTCAAAATACTCGGGTTACTAACTCGGATACTTTTTCATTTGATAAATCACTGAATTGTAAAATTTGACTGTTGTCAAATCCGAATATGGAAATAGATTTTAATTCTAAACAAGTTTTCCCGATTAAAAATGTTTGATATAGTACAAAAAGGCATTTTATCTACATAGAAAATAATTTTTTGTTTCTAACCAGGCCTACTTAATTTTTCCGAAATAAAAATGCGTTAGAAATTATTTTTTAATTAAGCAGATTCGTTCCACAAAATGCTAAATTAACACCAGTTAAGACGATATACCACGTGTCTCATTTTAATCGATACACGCGAATATCTTGTCAGTAAAGACTCCGATCCAAAAATGACCTAAATAAAAGTTGTTCAAATCATTTTGACCTTAATCGTGACCTTGAAGGTCAATTATTGATTGTCAACTTCATAATTTTAAATGGGACCCTCTATTTTTTACTCTGGGAGTGGATTCGGCAGAAAATTTTACATCCGGATGTGATCTCAACTTTGACTTTGAGGTCAAGGTCAATGTCGCAGCGAGTTCACAAGATTTATTACCCCTGAAGCAACCTCGGAATAAAATGAATATTATTTTGGAACGTACTCGAGTGCAGAATTTAACGCTTTTCCAGGATTCAGCCTCAGAAATACAGGTTACCGATATAAAAAGAAACAAAGTCAACCTTGAAATGACATTTACGGTTAAATAAAAGATCACCGATCTGTGGTCTCGAACATCCTTAACAACATTTGTAGAGGTCATCAAGGTCAATTTCTGTAGTCGATCTTCAAATGGCCTTGAAGGTAGAGGTCAAGGTCAAAGCAAGGTCATGGTTGAGTACTTTGATGCAAATCATATCATAATTTTTTGACAAAAAATACTTTTTCATAGTTAGAAAAAAAAGGTTTTTTCTTTTTTTAACTACATCTGTCAACATATTGTATATTAGATTATAGATACACAGATGAATTACTACCTCTTTGGTGATTTAATTGATTTAGTACTTACTATAGTAACGAAGTTAATAATAATGTATACTTATTCCGAAATACCCTGTAAATAGTTTAATACTTGATATTACTCCCTACAGACAAAACCTTTTACTCTCCTTTACTATACCTCCCTTAATGGATATCATATGGTTGACGATTTTATTTCCGAATAAAAGTTGTTATTTTATTTTAATCACTCTTGGGAAAAAATGCTTAATTAAACTCATGAGTAGACATCGGAAACTTTGTGGCGATAATTAAATAAATAAAGAGTAAGTAGTAATCTATATTATGCTAGCAAGTGGCAATACGCGTTGTAGTAGTAGAAATAGGCTAAATCTATGGTCAAACAGTATTCTGCTATATGCTCACGTCACGATACACATGCACATGCTACTGACTGCCATAAAAACACGTGTCATACACTCACGGCCAACATCTCAGCAAAAAAAAACCTGGATTGTTCACCGGCACGCCATTCCGACAGGGCAGGTGTTAGGGTGCCACTAAATACGTATAGAATAAATTGAACGATGCGAAGCTTCAGATCAGAGGTAGACATGTTCATGTTATTGTACGATGACGCGGATAGTGAGATAACTAAAATGTGAAGTAGTTGATGCGTCGCCAATATTATTAAAAATAGTACGTATTAAAAACTGCGACTATTTTATATATGCGCCTGTTACTTCGGTAAATATTGAATGGTCATTTTCGTTTTTGAAATGGATATTTCCCGATCGTCGGAGACGACAACTGTTAATTATTTTCTACAATCGCTTTCCTTATGAGTAAGAAATTATTATTTCGTTATATTTTGCCGATACTTATTATTACATATTATACCTATAGGTATATTTATGGTAAGTTCCATGTGAACCGTTTAGTGAAGAAAAATAGACACTACCCCTTGTTGTTTCATACAATTACGTAAACGCTTAAATGTCGTCTTTGTATCTTTAAGTGCGACATGTGTATATTTTCAGCAAAACGCGTTAAAGTTCAGAATTCGACAAATGACATTAAACCATATAATCTGGCTAAAAACAGCTATCTTATTTTATACAGAATTGTGACTGTTCCCGATAAATTTAAAAATAATTGTTTTAATTCTTAAATAAAAATGCCAAGAAACAATTTTTTAACTCCACTGCACAATTTGATACACGTTGCATTTTGAAGGCGCACCGACAGACATTAACAACTTATTAACAAAAAAATTTGGGACTAGATGTGTCATGAAAAAATGGAGTAAATATTGTAAATAAAATTTTTTGTAAAACTTTATAGTTTCCGAGAAAAAAATTATTGAAGTTGTAGTATTTTCAACCCTTACATAGCTGGGCTACTGTAGTGTCTAGCGTCATTCGCGTTGTGCTCTCTGTGTTATGCTCTCTCTCTCTCTCCACGTGGTCCCAGGCGAAAACTGAAAGCCGATTTTAGTATTAAAACGTTTTTGTGATAGTGTTTATACTAGTTTTTCTTTCAAGTTTCAAAAATGGCTTATAAGTTCTTTTCATACTTATAGTAGACATAAAAAATATCAAAGCCTGCCGATAAGTGTGATAGGGGGAGAGTGGAGCAACACAATTTTTAAATATCCGTAGAAAATAAATGTTATAACAGCTAATTTATTGCATAAATCATAATACTCTTATCAGGTACATTCACCTAGATAAATTGAATACAAAATTAATGAGAAATAGTGATATTAATCAATAATTACATATCTTGTCAGGTATTCAATTTAAATATTGCTCCGCTTTACCCTAGGTGGGCAGGATCTTGATTCGTCGACGTGGGCCCTGTGTTGCCGATTTGTAAAAATATTATCTAAATGAATAATTGCTAAATTGTATGAAATTAATTTATTCAGATACTTACGTTTAAAATATTAAGCTATGCCCTGAAAATATAAGAATATGCTGAATTTGCATACATTTATTTAAAGAATAATTGCATTATTCACTTCATTTTTGAAATGTATGTAGTCCATTTTTAATACAATACTAACTCGCCGAAACATTTGGCAACACAGCTGGGCTGGCAAGAAAACAGATTTTGACGATCTCTCTAATACGTACGTTGTTCTCAAATTCCTAATGTGAGACAGAGACAATGAACAATTAGACACGGTGAACTTCTTACTTTAAATTTCTGATGGCTCAGTTTGCGCGGTACAGGGCAGGAGTTGGTGCTGCAATGCTGTGATTATAATTTCTTAGACTAGAGTTTTGAGTAGTGAGATTTTTGTTTTATTGAGCAACTTTTGTAATTCACTGTAATTGTTTTTAATTTATAGCCATTGTGTGTGTCAGTCTGTGAATTGTTTGAAAGGAGACTTAAATATTATATTCTGTAAAATTTGCCTAAATACGACCCTGTTCTGCTAAACAGAGAAGTATTTACGACCCCGTTTTTGTAGTTATCGGCAACATAAAAGAGTTTTTTATTTCTACAATATGTATGAAAAGAACTATACATGTATAGCAACTCGGAGTTTTAATTTATAGTGAAGCAGGGCAACATTTGTGTTATGGTGAAGCATTTGTGCTATGGGAAGCAAATTATTTTATTAATTAAAACCACAAATTCATTTTTTTAATTAATAATAATAGCGGCAGAAACAGTTGAATTTGCTTATACAAAGTGGGTGTTATAAAATTTTATTTTTTTCTTTCCTTGGGAAAGAAATTCTTTAAATTTTTTGTCCGTTTTTTGCCGCCGTGCCGGTCGCCGACTGCACGTTTTGCCTTGCGCAAGGTCAGGTTTTATAGTGGACTAGTATCCTGTGCCGTGCAAAAGTGTATATTTAAATCATTTTCGAACTACCCTTTTTGATTTTTTTTTACAAAATTGTATTTGTAAATCCCATGTATATTAAATTTTTTTTTATTAGTTCTGAATCACCTTGTATAATATAAAGAGTGCCATAATAAGAAGGTAACGGTTGTGTCACTTTTTGTTTGAATAAAATTACATCAAAGAGAGCCCGGCCTACAGCCAACCCTGTACCACATTGTAGCCGCCTCAACATTGCCGATCTCTACTCATGAGTGTGGAAGTGTTATTTCAGTGCAAAATTTAACACTCAATTTTTTACTGTGTAGGTATGTACACGTTGCAAATGTTCATATCTACTTAATTACCTATATGTCGAAATTGTAATAAAAGTCCCAAAACTTCCCAGAAGAAATAACCATAGTTCATGTCCAGATTAGCCGTTATTATAATTAGAAAATAAGGAAGATGCATATTTAATGACATCCAGCTTAGCGCACCATCGGTCGGCCTTCTTTAAAATGAAAACCCACCCGAGATGATATTAGATATTAAGAAACTTATCGTGACACCCACTACTGAGTCATAAATAGATAGATCTGAGGTTAAATTATCGAAAAAACGCCGACAGCGTATGCATATGAGAAACGCGTGGTCCACCTCCGTAGGAGAACATCAAACGAAATAAGCCAGTTGGCTAATATTTGATTGCCAGCGTGACAGTGGGTGGCCTCCTTAAATCTATATTGAAAATCAATTAAGTTTGATTAGAATTTTAGAGAAATTTAAAAAAATATTACTAGTTTTACTGGCGTCTTTGTATGTGTAGATTTTACTTCTGTACTTGCAGTGGAAACATAGTATGTTTAACGTTTATGCACCATCTCGACAAAAAAATTTTCATTTTTTTTGGACTGTCACAGTCCACAGACTCAGGAAAATTTCTTCGGACTAAATCAATGTAGAGGTCAGTTATTTCGTTTAATCAGCTTCAATTTGCATTTTGAAAGGTAGAAAAGCGGTTGGATGGATCAACTTGTCAATTTAGAGGGTTATTGGGTAAATTGAGATGTAAAATCTTCTCCCAATATTTTTAAAAATATTTGTAAATTAGAGGTAAATTTTCTAAAAAACCGTAAAAAGGATTTTTTCACAATTTTTTCAAATTAATGTCAAGGACGAAATATTTTTTTTCCTTCGGAAACTATGATAGGTTTTTTTGGAGAGAATTTATTCAAGTTTTCAAAATCGCCCTTGGATTTACTGTGTATTAATTTGTTGCTGGATATCGATGATTAAAGACAAAAGTTTCATTCAACCATCAATATCTCGGTAACGAAGACCTCTCAGAAACCAAATTGAAGCTGATTAAACTACATTGACTGAGTTCGAAAAAATTTTCCTGAGTCCGCGGATAGTCCAAAAAAAAAAATAATAAAAATAAGTTCTCAAGGTATTTTTCTTGCTTCTTCGATAATTATAGCTCAAAAAATTGTCTGTCAAAAGATCTAGAAACTAGAGACTTCAACCTTCAAAACTAACAACTTAACACAATTTCATCCAATTTGACCGAGCCCACATTTTCATAAAGAGCGTGCGGAGTCTTTAAAAGTAAAGAGAAACAAATGTTCCATCATTTTATATCAGGACATGAGAAGGCGTCAAATAAAATTTAGCGAATGTCAATGTTTAGAAAATTTAAAAATATACAATTTTCACAGGAAAGGAAGGAAAGGCAGATATATTTAAAATTAATTAACCAAAAAATTCGCTAAATTAAAAAATGTGAAAATCTAAAATGGCACCCTTAGGAAAAACAAAAGTTAAATGTTATTTCTTCATATGCACCATGTCTTAAACAACATATTCGATATCTTTACAAAAAGATGTCCTAATAACATCAACGTCTAAATGGATTTTTTTTTATTTCTTACAACTTTTTTTGTCGATAATTTTCGAACGAAAAAGATAGATCTTCAGTTTACTATGCATCATCAAAATCCGCAACATTTCCTGAATTTGACCGAGTCTGTATCTCTTAAGATAACGGGATCACCATGGTGCAGCTCGAAAAACAGGAACCCGATAAGTTTTAAATTAAATTTTAAATCTGAAGATAAACATATTGGAATCTATAGCAACCTTCTCTACTGTTATAATATGTACTGTAAAATGAAAAAATAATATTAAACTACAAATATTTCGTCAATATAGTTATTTTTGTATCTAGTGCGCGAAATGCTACTTTGGTGATCGAGAATTGAATTTTTTAACGAGGCGAAGCCGAGTTAAAAAATTATTCGAGACCACCAAAGTAGTTCGCGCACGAGATGTAAACAATATTTTTTCTACAAACGTCAAAATCTATCTCTTAAAAATATTATAAATAAGTAAAATGCCTAATTTATTATAGAAAATAGTGTTGAGCTGGCTTAAAATGTCTTTCCTAATCAAATTTTCACTGTTACTATGGAAACAAAGTGGCTGTTGTTGACAACAATAATAATTAATTTAAAGTGACGTTTGTGCTCGCGTCTTCAATTTTTAAGTGCCAGATATTATTTAAAATAATGGAAATTGCTAGTGACGATGAACTAAGTAGTACCCCACCTAATTTGGCAGATGCAGCCAATTTGGTAACTTCAAATCTTTGAAAATGCATATCGGCAATTTAAGGAGTGGTGTGAAACAAATAAAGCAAGAAAAGCATCCGAAAATGTGCCGTTAGCATTATTTTAAAAGTATTTAATTGTTATTCATTTAAAAATAAATAATAATTTGGAGTTTTGCTTCATTTTTTCAAAGATTGAAATACAAAACTCTTATTAATTTACATGCAGTGAAGAATCCGAAAAAAAGTGTCACTTCGCATATTGTTGTCAATGCGCAAACCTTGTCATTTTTTGACGTTTGTAGAAAAAATAATATATGTTCCAATATAATACAAAATTGTTTATGTGAATTCCCAATACGAAATCTTCCTGTTTGTATTAAAACTTTTTAGAATAAAAATCGATCTAAAACAACCCGTAGCCTAGATAAACACCATAAAAATAATTTATTGTATAAAAGATTAAGATAAAGAAGAGGGGTTTAAGTGTTCATAAATATAGTGCATAGTATCTTATCAAAAAATATGTCGTTGTAAAAAATGCAATAAAAATACGTAATTCCTGGAAGAGACGACAGTCATAATTTATAATTACAGCAACGTAAATGATATACGTTAAAAATTTGATATTGAAATGAGTGTTTTGCCTAGATAAACAGAAAGAAATATAATAAAAAAAGGAAAAATATCAGTCAGGGAGCGATTTATATAAATTTGTTTTTACCCAACAACAAATTTTATAATTTTGTACAATTATTAGAGCTCGGGACTTGGTCGGATGATCATAGCCGTCGTGTCGGCCTTTCGCTACAGCGCACCGTACGGAACCGGTTATAACGGCAGTTATTGGCTTCGCGTTTGCATCATGTATACGTGTTTTAATATTCTAATAATGTCGAACGCGCCAAGGAGTAAAAAACGATGTTTCGCTGATAAAGTAGTTATTTATTTATTTTTATTTATACCTAGCTGTTTATTTATTTGTTTACGACGAACACACCTATAACTACCCGACGAAAACCCCGAGCTTTACTAATGATATTGTGGGAAACAACTAGTCTATGGACTTCAACCCCGTCCAACATCGAATTACACCCCATCTTTAGTAGTTTGTGGGATCCTCTGAAAACCCATCGAATTTGAATCACTTTGTATACAGGGTATAAATTTAAGTGCAGTCAGTTTATTTAGGGGCAATATAACGTTTTCCCCAGAATACGAATTTGAAATTATTTTTTTTTTAAATCATATACATAGCCGAGTTATATTTTTTAAAACGCAGTTTAATTCTTTCTGTATTCCGCCACTGGGCGGAGTAAACCCAAAATTTGCGTATTAGTAACCGGTGTGAAAACAGTAGCCAAAGATAGCAGCCCAATTGCACGGAAACACCAGAACGGACATATAGACCAAGCAAATTAAATTTTTACTCGAAAAAAGTCCTATCCGCTAGATTATTGTAAAATTGTCTAAAGGAACATAATACGAGACATCTCTCGTCTCGTGAGTCAAAAACTTTTATTAGCTAACTTTTCTATTTAAACAAATATGTGAGGAAAACAGTTTTTTCACTTTGCAGGGAAAACCATCAATTTTAGCGAAAAGTGACTCTCAGACAGCTTATAGGGAGTAAAATTATCTACAAAATGAGACTGGTTAAATTAAAATCGGTTAATAAACAAAAAAGTTATTGCAAAAAG
>NW_019416428.1:459860-681860 GCF_000390285.2 Anoplophora glabripennis | reverse complement strand
CAAGATAAGATTTTTTATAATTTGTATTTTTTTGCCAGCTATCCATTGCATCTATTTTCGGTGAGATAGCATAAATAGCAACAATGTTATTCAAATTGTTTATAAGCGAAAAACGCACGGTTTTTTAATGCACAATTTGAGAATGTGAATGTCAAAAAAACGGTGATATTTTTTAATAGGTCGCTGATCATCCAATAATACTACTAATATTCAGTATTATAATGCTGGGTCAAAAGTAATGTTTATTAAATTAAAACATTATTTGAAAGCCATTGTTCTCGGATAGAAACTGTTCAGCATTTATATGCATTAATTGCATCATTGTTGTCCGATGCAAACGACGCATGAGACATATAACTAATAAATGAAATAGCTTATGATAAGAAAAGAGGTCAAATAAAAAATGTTTCAACGAGATTTCTTTATTTAAATTTTTCTGTTGAACAGCTAATTACATTAATTATATTTTCATATGATTAAATATTTTTACTCAACCTTGAACATAAGAAGACTAAGGGCCCGTATTCATAGTCGTTTCTTGAGGCATAAGGATCCCTTATTCCGTATTCCGCATACCATAAAGAATACGCAATAAGGGATCTTCGTTCCTCAAGGACGACTATGAATACGGGTATAAAGCCGGACGACCATGGCTCGGAATGATTGTGAGGACCACGCTCGTAAGCCCATCACATCAATAAGGAATTTACATATGATATTTATTACACTTTCTACAACGATTTTCATTCAGTAAAATTGTTTCTGATATATTTCAAGACTTGTAAGAAAATCTATGGGTTTTAAATGCATCGAGAATAAACAAAAATTAAAGTCAAGTAGTCGAGATTACGTCGAGTTATAAACAAAGTTCCCTCTAAGCTGCGCGGGTATTTTTCGAACAATGGGCTTGTTCACCATTTTCGAACACAGGCACAGGACCCCTCCCCCCTTCCTGCTTGCACACTTTTACATACGTTTTTGCTCCTCAGTCAGTAAAAAAATTAGAGGGAACATTGGTTATAAATACCGAATAAGAAAAGGTTTGTTAGATTGGTACAACATTGTAGCACGCCTATGTTGTAATATTCATGTATGTGTGGATGTGTACAATTTAGAAAAATCTTTGTTGGTAATCCGCAGTACACGTGGTTGGTGGAGGAAAATTGTGCGGGATAACGGTGACGAAACGAATAAAGTCGGTGGCTGCTTTGTTTTTGGAGACAGACAATTATTAAATTCCAAACGAACTTTGCATCCTAAAGTAACGTTAAATTGACTAAAAGTTCAAAATGAGAATATTAAGTTTTCTTAAGTGCCGGGTTTTCTTAACAAAACACGACAAACGAGACTTGTCTTCAGGATTACAGTGCATGTCACTGCAATCCAACTTATGATGGCCACTAGAACATGTCATAAGTGCAATATACTAGGAACACACTTCCAATCTAGCAATCGATAAGTTTGTCTAAAGTCTCGTAGGGCATTACACTTATGGCATGTTCTCTAGTGATCGATTCTCGCTTCTATAAGTGGTAGATCCAACAAATTTATATTACCGTAATCCTGAAAAAACGTTCTAATAAAAAATGATCTAACGATCGTTTAGTTACGACGTCTTTAATTGACACAACGTTCAATATCATCACACACAAGTTTCAAAATAAATTAATTTGGGGTGGAATTAACAACCACAACTCTACACACGGAAAAAGCGGTAATATGTTCTCAATTACCTTTTATTAATTCAATGTTACACCATACTCAGTATTCCTCGAACTTAGACATAAATATTGCCAGTATAGATTTATCATTGGAAATTAAACTCATTTCACTGAATCAAATAAAAACTCCGTTTGGAATCCATACTATGATCATGATAATGATAAAAAGTAAATGATGAAATAATGGTGTATGAGTTATCGTTTCTCTTTTTTTATTGTCTCTTTCTCTCGAATTATTATGCAACATTCCGAGTAAAATTTTAAGCTGAATCAGAAAATAATAAAAAATATATGACGTATGGATTGCCCCCCCCCCCACACACCCTCGTTTTTTTTGTAGGCCTGTGTTATATCACACTACAAGGTTTTGTTCAGTGTGTGCGTATATAAAATTTCCAATGATTGTACTTATTTAATGCTACGGGTGTCAAAACTGTAATATAGATTTTTGTAATTATTCCAAAACTAGGCACAACAATTAACCTGTTATAATTTTTAAATAACATAAGACCCAAATTGTTTTTGTCACTGCAAAACCATTTGTAAACTATTACTAGTACTTTTGATCTTTTATCTTTCTTTTTTGATGGTTTTTAACCAATATAAATTGTGTAAAATAATTAACCATATGTCTAAAAGCCTCTGACCTGCACGATCTTATCTGCCTTATGCGTCTGCAGCACGTCAAAGTATAGGCACCCAAGTAGTTTATCACATTATTCCATCACGTAACTAGTTCCAATACATTTCCTGATAAATCAATCCTATATTAAGTATGAACCCATAAGCCACAGCAAATTAATAGGCAAACCTTTTTTCTTACCTCCACCTCATCGATTACATGGTCTTTACACTAAATGCAGACCGCGTATACGTGTTAATATTAAGGCGAGCTGTCCCGCATACAAGTTCCCATATAACATTAATTAATCTAACCCGGAAGGGACTACAGACACAAAAATGGCTACGAGCGACAAACTGCATACCTATCTCGTCTTCGAGGCACCTTGCATACGATGTGCGGAAAATAAATATGGTATTCATTTTCCCTGATTACTACCGGTAGTACTGGCGATGGCATCGAAATTATAGGTTCTGATAAGGCGACTCGTTACGACAAAAAACTAGAGAAAATACGATGCCTGGACTGGGCAGTATGAAATATTCATTCATTTATTTGTTTAAGCTAGCCCGCACCAATTACGGGGAGGGGGTTTACAAACGAAATAAAAACAAAAAAAGGCAAAACAGTGATCATAACGTCCAAAAATTTTTGGAAGAATATACAGGGTGTTGCAGTTCGAGTGAATCAAACTTTAACCACAAATAAAACTCAATAAATAATTCAGAATTGCCTTATAAAGCAAGGGTCTAAGTCTCACCGTTTTCACTGCACAGGGCCGTATTGGCCGGTTTTTAAAATCATATTATTTATGAATTCTTTCTATGCTCATAACAAATTGATTCAAATTTGGTATGTGTTAACATTTACACATGTGCATAATTTACTGTAAAATTTACAAAATTTTTGTAGGTCAGTGGCGTAGGAATGGGTAGTAAAGCGGGATTTTCTAATAATCATTTCGTGGATTTATTTTTAGATTCTGTGGACAATTTTAGATGAAAAAAGTACACTTGTTGAAAATCGATATAGGGTATCGTTTTACCGAAAATCTCAGTTGAATGATAAGAAAATCTTGAATATTCATCATTTTTTTACAAATACTATCTAATATTTCAAATCTTAAGAATAAAATGACAGTTCCTGATGGCAAAAAAATCTATTATTGCTTAGCTGTTTATTCATGGCAATCATTGTGTATGGATACTGTAATGGACGCACAGCGAAAATTTAGAATTAATATGTAGGTGTAATTTAAAAAAATATATATGTCTGTTTGAAACAGAGGGACCGTGGAATGAACAAGGATACCTATAATTGCTTCAGAATGACACAAATGAAATTTTAGAGAAGGTGCCATTGATTGTCCACCCCACTGCAGCGCAACAATAAAATGAGCTCAGAGAAGAAATTCACCACATTACGATTGCAATAAATAATACCTATACAATGGATTATATTTAAAATTTACTAATCGTTTTGCCGATGTAGAGACATTATTTAATATTGTTTTGAATTCTAAGGTAATACGTGACATTATAATAATATTAATTTAAATTTTATTTCCTATTCTTAAGAAACTAAATTTCTTATCAGAAGAACGGTTTCCCATTCAACTGCGATTTTCGGTAAAACGATACACTATACCGATTTTCAATAGGTATACCTTTTTTATATAGAATTGTCCACGAAATCTAAATATGAATCCTAAATGATTATTAGGTCATTAGCGTAGAAGTTGGGGTAAAAAATCCAGCTTTATTACCCATTCCTACGCCACTGTCCTACAAAAATTTGTAAATTTTATAGTAAATTATGCACATGTTATAAGTTAGTTATAAGCATACCAAAGGTTTTGTAAATAATATGATTTTAAAAACCGACCAATACGGCCCTGTACAGTTAAAACGGTCGAGACTTAGACCCTTGCTTTATAAGGCAATTGTGAATTTTTATTGAGTTCTATTTGTGGTTAAAGTTTGATTCACTCGAACTGAAACACCCTGTATATGAGCCATGAAAAATATAATGGATATCACTAAGTAAATAAAATATTTACAGATTTCGAGACGAAAATGTTTAAGGTTAAAATTTAAAATCACTGGACGAATATAATATGTTTATTAAAATGTCTCTAAAGGTTTTATTCGTGCCCTTCCATGTAACTTCAGCTGATCTGATTTCTTAAATGTCCATTGAGTACGTATATTGTGTTTTACAAAGCGCTCTTATTACAGTAGCTTAATGTTTACATCGGCCTTACAAGATTTCAAAATAGTAATGCAATCTTATTATTTAATTATTATTATTAATTTAATTAATTAACCTTGTTATTTAATTATTTTAATTTATAATGAAACAAGGCATTAGCAGATTCTCCCTGATACGTAGTTACGTTTTCCGGGTAGACATGTGCTAAACTCAGCGTTGCCAGATTTTTTTTCGGGCAAAGCGGGATTTTTAAACTTTTTGAATAAAAAATCGGGATTCTTTCGTCCAAAATCGGGACGTACTACGGGTCAAATGTCAAAATTTGTACACGAATAAACATCAACTGTACCTTAAGAATAATGTGCAGACGGATTCTTTCTGAAAAACAGTGTCGCCGATACAGGTAATTGGAGGGGTACAATCGAAAAAAAATATGTTAAAAGTCAAAATTTATTACATTTCTAAACGATTCTGTAAACTGTAAAGCATACTACAAAAAAAGGTATACTTGTCGAAATTCGGTAGCATGTACCATTTTCGAGAAAAATTAAGTTACATAGAAGGAAATGTGGGACAATTTCAGTATCTACTGTAGTATTTCGAGTTTGCACATTTATTTAATTGTGCAGCTGCTTTGTTCTGTATGTCTCCGAGTCTGTTTCCTAATATTTTTCTATTTTTATCACTCTTTTTAAGCATTCATGTTCATCAACAATTCAGTCTATTCAACAATTGTTTATTTTAGTAATGATAGTGTAGTAGTTTGCAAAATCTAAAATTAGTTAATAATAGGTAATTAATAACCATAATCTGTTTATTTTGATTTACTTTTCTAAATGTTAGTTTACAACTGAAACTTAAAATGAATTTTAATTTTTTAGTTAGTAAAATGTTTTACAATTTAACTGTTTCATGTGATACGTAAGAAATTAAAATTATAGTCTTAAATGCAAATACTGTTGGTAGCTAAATGTTTTCAGCTCTTTCAATGGAAATATCTTCTTTCAATTTAATATTTTGTTAATGAACTTGTACCGCTTTATGTGAGCAAAAAAAATGCATCTTCATTTTTCTCGAAAATGGTACATGCTACCGAATTTTCGACAAGTATACCTTTTTTTGTAGTATCTTTTAGAGTTTACAGAGCCGAAATGTAATAAATTTGTACTTTTAATCGGCGACACTGCTTTTCAGAAAGAAACCATTTGCACATTATTGTTAACGTACAGTTGATGTTTACTCGTGTACAAATTTTGACATTTTTATCTTTAGCCGAATTAAAGATAATTAAGGAAAACCATTTGGAAAGTAACAACTTCAACACACTCAATCTCGAAAACAGGGTGTCTAAGAAAAAAACTTTACATGAACTACCCCTATTATTTTCCATGAGGAAGTTGCACACAAGTCTTTTTGAAACATGAACGGGACACCCTGTAGACCTACGCGGCCACCTGTTTGGTCCGTACGTACCGATCCAATTGTCCCCGAAATTATTATTTAATAATTCTCTAACTATGTGGGAATTATGTGGAGGCGCACCATCATGCTAAAAGAACATGTGATATCGTTGAGCTAGTGGCAAATCGTCCAGCGGTTCAATAATATTTTCTTGTAAAATTCTCACATATCTCTGAGCGCTAAGGTTTTCATCGTACATTTCGTAAGCTAACACTCTATTGTGGAAGAGAGCTACCCATACATGAAAACCAAACCACCCTTGTTGAATTCTGGCCACAGTTTGGTGAGGATTCACATCTGACCAATAACGCGCATTATGCCGGTTGAATATACCTTCGCTGCTTATAAAAGCCTCGTCGGTCCAAATAACATTTTGAAAAAAATTGGGGTCTACATGAGTTTGCTGTAAAAATCATTGGCAGAAAATGACGCGTCTCTCTTCATCTCCTGGATGCAAATGGTGGACTTTTCTTATAGTATATGGTCGAAACTTGTGTTTTTTAAAAATTCTCAATGCTTGGAATTTACCAATTCCTATCGTCCTTTGAATTTCTCTGCTCTGTGGGTATATTGGGATTTGCGACAACAAAAGCTAAAGTATTGATTTCATCATTTTCTCTATTCTGTATATAATAAGATTTAGCTCTCAGTTTTTGAAAAGAACCAAACTCACACAATAAGTTATCATAGAGTCAGCTGTTTCACTATTTTTTTTTCACTTTCAATGTAACACTCCAACATTTGAACTTTGTGAAGATTTTCGTACACCATTTTTATACCTTTCAAAATTAAAACCAAGTAATAGACGTTTAAACAAGCTTTGAATCAGTCAAAAATAAACTAACTGTCAATATTAAACAACAAAAGACGAATAAATAAATAACATGGCCAACTGAAAAAATATCTATACATTTTTGCATTTTTTTTTCATTAAGGCAAATAAAAAGTATATGTTATTATATATAGCTGAAAAGGTAAGAAAAATGCTATTCAACGGGATGGCCAAATACAGAGTGTTCTATTTAAAAAAACCTATGTTTATGTAATATCGGAAAAACAGCGATTTGTAAAAAATCTGAGTACGCCACTGGCTTCCTAATAAAAAATAGAACAAATAATGTCCACACTTTTTTCTTCTAAATTGAATGACAACGGAGATAGAGAGGTTAATGTAAATGGTCCATTTTTCGAAAAAAACCTGTATATCTAAAACTAATCAAGTTAGCCAAGACCTGTTGGTACCAGCGAAGTAAACTAAAAAAAGAGGACGGGACATCGATATCAGATTTTTTGTATCTATCACCGTTTTGGCTGTACCCTATAAAACTATCGAAAATCAACCACCCTGTACACTGTTTTTAAGATAATTGTGGTTACCATATACAACCATTTATCATTAAAATATTATTTATGAAATAATAATTCAATTATTATGTTATCTATGAATGAAATAGAACGTGATCACTGATCACTGTTTACATTGCATAAACTATTATTTTATTATAATAACCATTGACGACAACATTTCGATTTCAAAAATGACAAAAAAAATTACTGAATGGCAAAAATTTGCAATGAATGTCTATAATAAACGAAGAAAATATGGCATTATATAAAATGTCAATGGTTGTTTTACTCATTATATTAAGTGAAATGTAAACAAATTTGACTGAAAGTAAGTAAACTATAATCGTTGCCTAATATATCCAGCGGATGAATTTAAAAAAAAAACTGGCGAACGAATCCGTCTGAACATAAATCAGTTTGTAAAAAAATCAATTGTAAAGCACTTCGAGTCGGAATCTTTGATCTTGACGCACGACTTTTTTACATCTGTGCAAATCCATTGTTAAATTTATGACCATATCTTGTTCGCCTGTCTTATATCACTTTAAGTATAGTCTTCGATATCAATCTAATTTTATCTATTGTGCATATGGATCGTTTATAATTGACTTAAAAAAAAAATCTTGTGCGTTTGAAAACATATAAGTACACTGTGTTAAGTTGAAATAAAATAGAATAGAAACAGTTTGAAATATAAAATAATTTCCGAGACAGGTCAACTTTCTTTGAAAGTTCGATACGTTAGTAAATCGTAAATATAATGTTAATACGGGTCAACCTGTATAAAGCAGGCCTATTTCGACATTTTTGGGTAATTTTTCGTATTTTTCGAGTGGGCAGAAAATGCAGAAAGTTGGTAACTCGATTTTCGAGAAAAACTAAAAAACGAAAAATGCATTTCGATATATTGAGAGATAGAGTGTTCTTCAATTTTGGTAGTTTTTTAGTTCTACTTAAGGATTAGCCACCTCCATTATATTTTTTTTGTTGAGCGTTATTAACTAATTTTTCTTTGCTATACATATCGTGAAACGTCGGAAACATGTACAAAATTAGAGTATTATTAGAGATTTTTTAGTTGCTTCAAATTCAATGTATGTACTAATTCTTGTAGTATCAGTATAATGCACAGGGTTTCCACGTAAAACGGATCCTTTCGTAGCTCTGGTAGGTAATATAAGTAATACAAAAATGTGTCTGAAATAAAGTTGCATTATATCAATTTCTTCACCTTTTAAATTATTTTCAATTATACAGTGATTTATTTCTTAATGGCATTATACATACTGTAGAAATATTGCCCCCTAATTTCGGGACACCCTGTATGTATAAGTTTAATTTTTCAAATAGATCATGTAAATTATTGGTTTTTTGGATTTCAAGTTAAATTTAGGAAAACTGAAAATTGAAGACAGGCATTTTTACAAAAATCAAAAATGTTCAGAAATAAAAAGTACTTTTATTTTTTAATGGCGGTACTTACTAGGTGTACAAAATTTCCAAAAAAATGGACGGTTGGTTCTTTCATTCAGAACAATTGAACTTTAGTTAAAATCTAGGATTATTATTAAAAATTATTTTAACAAAAAAAATTATCAAATCATTTCCGCTTTTAGAAGAAGCCGACAGAATATGATGAGAATGACCAAGAGCATATTGCTCTGGAATAAGAAGCCATCATTCATGGAAAATATTTTTAAGTGAATTTATGAAATAATGTCTTTTTTGTCTTTTTTTTTTAGTTTGTTTTTATGTAAAAATGTTGTAATTTGAATTAAACATTTTAAATGTTACTCCTTTTGTTATAGAAAAGTGATATTTTCCTTGTTTTCTCTGCTTACTTATGAAAAATTAAGGTTTTGTTTCTTTTTGTTGGTTTAAATAAAATATTATATTTACCTTTTGTTAATTTCTACTTGAGCTCTACTAATTTGACATTTAAGGGTACCTAACCGGATTCCAAATATACAGGGTGATTCAGTCATAATGCCATTAATTTTTACCAGGCCTAATAGACACAAAATAGAACAAAATTTACTCAACCCTTTAAAAGATAAGCAAATTTCCCCTTAACTCCCGATAATTCGGCACCCTACAGAGTGTTCGAACATTGAAGCGAAACAGCCGATTTCCCCAGTTGTCTTGAATTTTGCAATTGGTTTCAAAACCAAAGTGCAGCGGATTCCAACTTTATTAACAAAGTGCTATGGACGAATGAGTGTTTTTCTAGACGTACAGGTTTTTTAAATAGGTAGGTACCATACTACTATTTGAAAAGCAATAAATCACTACCTGACCTTAATACTAAAAACTCATATTTAGTTATACTCGTAAAACAGCGAAAACGTTAACAATATTAAAAATATTAAATTGCAATAATCTAACATTCGAAAACAATTATTGTTATACATTTGCTTTTATTAACAAATAAATAATACTTGTTACTATTTAAAATGTAAAAAATATCTTATTCATGCGTCTAGGTAAAAAGGTCTGTTTTTTCCTTGTCATTCACTACGGATTAAAAACGCAGTAAAAGCTAGGTTAGTGACCCATCACGGTAGGTCAAGGATTCACTCCGGATAAACTCTTGCTTCGGTCGAAGCGGTCCGAAAAAGATTTGAAAATACTCCTTTTCAGCGTAAAAATTAAAAAAAAAATGTAATTGCGTATTCGTATTCTACTCATTTTTCTCTATCTTCCCTTAATAATAATGACAATATGACTGAATCACTTTGTATAGATTATATTAAAATATATTATTTTGATGTGGTTGTGTGAAAACATTTAGTTTCAGTTTTTTCTTCTGGATCGTTAAATCTCTGTATAGTTCTAAAACAAAATACTTTAATTCAAGATTTTCATAGATCTCACGTTATCCGTCTGTTTCCTGTGTGGTACTGACGCCCGTCGATCTGTTGGCGTCTATGTAGAGCGATTATTAAAGGTGTGACCCGCATGCATGTCTCTGGCACGTCGTACTTACCTTTTCAGGCACTTTCGATTACTACTCTTAAAAATACAGGCTCCTGTAGCTGTTTTAAAAATCCGGAACTATTAGTATCAGTAAATTTCTTGTGGCATGTATTCCTGGAGCAAATTTGAAAATACTTCTCTTAACTTCCTGCTACATCGCTTGCAGATGCGGAAGGGAATTCACTGTTACAATGTCTAGGATTAATATAATTTTAGTTACTTTTAGTATCTCAATTGCAGTTTATAATTTTTTTTTACAGTTAATACCAATAGTACCTAATTATCTCGGCAGTCTCGTTCTGTAAAAATGTTTCAAAGTTGGGACATAAGCTTTAGTTATTTGTTTAAAGCCCTTTAGTTATAGATTAATAATACTCCACAAATAATTAAATACTTGTCGGGGCAGATCTCACATATTATTAGTTACAAAGAATACTAGTAAAACATAATTAATTCGGGAACGCGCCGTCGAGCCACGGGGCGTTCGAATGTTGAAGCGAAACAGCTGATTTTCCCAGCCTTCTTGAATTTTGCAATTAGTTTAAAATCAAAGTGCAGTGTTGTTTTAGCCGTACTGTTATTTTAAATAGGTAGGTACCATACTATTTGAAACGCAATAAGGCACTAGGTATACGTACTATAAACTGAATAATTAAATGAACATAATACTAAAAACGGATATTCAAGTAACACTAAATTGTAATAACATAACATTCGAAAACAATTATTATCCTTACACATTTGTTTTCAATAACAAATAAATAATACTTGTTAATATCTAAAAATGTAAAAAAATATATTCATTCATGTTCAGGTTTCCTTGTTGTTCATTAGGTATTAAAAATGCAGTAAAAACTAGATTAGTGTCAGAATAATACGGTAGGTCAAGATTCACTCTAGATAAAATTTTATGGGTCCGAAAGGGAATTTAAATAATGATTTGAAAATATTTTTTTCAGCGTAAATATGCATTTAAAATTTTTTCTAATCGCGCATTCGTATTCTACTCATTTTTCTCTATCTTCCCTTAAAGTGAATGACATTATGACTGAATCATCCTGTATAGATTATATTAAAATTTATTATTTTGATTAGATAAGTCTTTGTGGGTTAGCGGTCAGGAGCGGTCCTGAAAGGGGTTTAAATAATGATTTGAAAATATTTTTTTTCAGCGTAAATGTACAGGGTGGTTGATTTAGGGCGATAGTTTTATAGGGTACAGCCAAAACGGTGATAGAAACAAAAAATCTGATATCGATGTCCCGTCCTCTTTTTTTGAGTTTACTTCGCTGGTCCCAAAAGATCTTGGCTAACTTGATTAGTTTTAGATATACAGGGTTTTTTTGAAAAATGGCCCATTTACATTAACCTCTCTATCTCCGTTGTCATTCAATTTACAAGAAAAAAGTGTGCACATTATTTGTTCCATTTTTTATTAGGAAGCCATTGGCGTACTCAGATTTTTTACAAATCGCACAGTTTCTCCGATATTGCATAAACATAGGTTTTTTTAAATAGAACACCCTGTATTTGGCCATCCCGTTGAATAGCATTTTTTTTTACCTTTTCAGCTATATATAATAATAGATACTTTTTATTTGCCTAAATGAAGAAAAATGCAAAAATGTATAGATATAGATATTTTTTCAGTTGGCCATGTTATTTATTGTTATATTTAGTATTGGTCTCTTCGTTTTCTATTATTATTTTTATGTTAAGCACCTAACTTAGACTAAAAGATTAAAAAAAAAATAAATTAGATTATCCATTTATCTTTACTTAATAGGTTTAATTATAGGTACACTTATAACTATTATCTAAACATAAACTAAACAAAAATAACAACTATAAAATGAGAGAAACAACAATAAAACAAAAATGACATAACAAAGTCACAGCAAGTGCTCGAATTGTCGGCCATTTTCGTTGATACATAACTGACAACGTTTGGCAATGGAACGGGTCGCATTGTAAATGTGAATATTTGACACCCGCTGAATATAGTTTTCAAAATGTTCCCTTAGCTCCTCGACATTATTAGCTCTATACTTATAAATTTTGTCTTTAACATCCCCCCAAAAATAAAAGTCTATAGGGGTTAGGTCTGGTGACCTAGGCGGCCACCTGTTTGGTCCGTACGTACCGATCCAATTGTCCCCGAAATTATGATTTAATAATTCTCTAACTATGTGGGAATTATGTGGAGGCGCACCATCATGCTGAAAGAACATATTATATCGTTGAGCTAGTGACATATCGTCCAGCAGTTCAATAATATTTTCTTGTAAAATTCTCACATATCTCTGAGCGTTAAGGTTTTCATCGTACATTTCGTAAGCTAACACTCTATTGTGGAAGAGAGCTACCCATACATGAAAACCAAATCGCCCTTGTTGAATTCTGGCCACAGTTTGGTGAGGATTAACATCTGACCAATAACGCGCATTATGCCGGTTGAATATACCTTCGCTGCTTATAAAAGCCTCGTCGGTCCAAATAACATTTTGAAAAAAATTGGGGTATACATGAGTTTGCTGCAAAAACCATTGGCAGAAAATGATGCGTCTCTCTTCATCTCCTGGATGCAAATGGTGGACTTTTCTTATAGTATATGGTCGAAACTTGTGTTTTTTTAAAATTCTCAATGCTTTGAATTTACCAATTCCTATCGTTCTTTGAATTTCTCTGCTGGATACGTTGGGATTTGCGACAACAAAAGCTAAAGTATTGATTTCATCATCTTCTCTATTCTGTATATTATAAGATTTAGCTCTCGGTTTTTGAAAAGAACCAAACTCACACAAATTATCATAGAGTCGGCTAAAAATTCTCTTTTCTGGCTGATGACGCTCTGGGTATCTCTCCAAATATAAGTTTAAAGCTGTGTCACTATTTTTTTCACTTTCAATGTAACACTCTAACATTTGAACTTTGTGAAGATTTTCGTACACCATTTTTATACTTTTCAAAATTAAAACCAAGTAATAGACGTTTAACAAGCTTTCAATCAGTCAAAAATAAACTAACTGTCAATATTAAACAACAAAAGACGAATAAATAAATAACATGGCCAACTGAAAAAATATCTATATCTACATTTTTGCATTTTTCTTCATTTAGGCAAATAAAAAGTATCTATTATTATATATGGCTGAAAAGGTAAAAAAAAATGCTACTCAACGGGATGGCCAAATACAGGGTGTTCTATTTAAAAAAACCTATGTTTATGCAATATCGGAGAAACTGTGCGATTTGTAAAAAATCTGAGTACGCCAATGGCTTCCTAATAAAAAATAGAACAAATAATGTGCACACTTTTTTCTTCTAAATTGAATGACAACGGAGATAGAGAGGTTAATGTAAATGGGCCATTTTTCAAAAAAACCCTGTATATCTAAAACTAATCAAGTTAGCCAAGATCTTTTGGGACCAGCGAAGTAAACTCAAAAAAAGAGAACGGGACATCGATATCAGATATTTTGTATCTATCACCGTTTTGGCTGTACCCTATAAAACTATCGAAAATCAACCACCCTGAACATTTATTTTTTTTAATAATGTAATCTTATTCATCTCATTTTTCCCTTGAAGTTAATGACATTAGATACATATTGTGAAAGATCGTATATGATTACACCCAGCCAAAAAGTTATAAATGAAGTAGAAAGTACTTTTTCTTGTTAAAACAAATTCAAGGTAAGATGGAATTCCATGTTGCATTTGCCTTATAAATACAAACCGGTGTATTGTGTTGAAATTAAAAAATATATTTAATTTTACCACAAAGCTCAGAAATAAAAAAAAATTGCTTATTTTTTGGCCATGTAATGAGAAAAATTGTTTTGTTTAATTAACGGTAATTATTAAACCATACACAGATATGTGTGTGTGTTTCACTTAAAGTCGGTACACCTCCGTATGGTGTACGATGGCGTTGGCCGACTTCTAAAATTCTTTTTTTTATATAGTAGTACTCAAAAAGGCCTACTCTTTGATATTATATTTTTTGACATGTGATCTTTTCTATGGCCTAGCATCATTAACAAAAGATCCTCAAAAATAAAAAAAAAATCGATTTGATCACACCTCAAAACCGTAAATGCAAAGTTTCATTATTATAGCTTTTACAGGGTGTTCACAAGATAAGTGCAAATTTCAAAAAATTTCACTAATTGCAGTGTCCTGTATTAACAATGGAAAATATTTTCAAGAATTTTCGAAATCAGCCAACGCCATCCTAAATACGGAGGTGTTCCGACTTTAAGTGAAACACACTGTATAAGGCAAATTTACTACTTTTTTTATTGTGTTTTTTTACATTTGCTGTGTATCACGACTATTTAAATTACAGTTCTGTTATTGAAAATGTAGATTGGTGGAAAATTAATATTTTATTTAAATAACTATATTTATGAAATCTTATCTTGTGTGTTGTCTTGTAACTAATTGTTGTTTGTAACAACAATAATACAATTATCATGTGGGGATTGCGTACTCTAGGCAAAATAAATGGTTTTAAAGAACTTATAACTTTGATCTCAAATTATGTCTCCTTGTTCAGCCTTATCACTGGCTGTAAGTTTTTGCATAATTCCCAAATTCTTTCATATGAAGTTAACATCAGCATATAGTTATGTACAATTTCTAAAGTTCTAGCTATCTCAAAGAATTATTGATTAACACCACATATGTGGAAGAAACTACGACAAAAGCAGTAGATAAATTATTGCCTCAATAACCACGGCCAATAAGAAAAAAAATACGGGTCCTTCAAAAAACTGGGAAAGCGCAGAGATCAATTGTGCGAGGGTCAAGCAGGTCGAGGTTTTGTTCCAATTGTGATTATTACCAGTCCCCTAGAAAATATTACATACATTAAGGGTAGTTTCAATGGGTGAAAATAAACCGATTTAGATTAAGTTTATCTTAGTACAGTTCTGTTTATTTAAAAAGTTACGGACTTTCAATGTTTTTATCGTGTGACTGCCATAGCTTTTGTTGGTAAATACTTTAAAAAAATGCAGATGTTTTTGGAAATGCCACGATATTTACTTATTTGATTCATGTCGCTACAATGCAAGGTCCTGAGAGAAATGCATTTCAGTTTTTTAATACACCCTAAAATTTGGAAGTATTCTAGTCTAATTAATTAATCTTCTGTAAAATTTGTTATGAAAAAAATGTGTAAGTAAATTAAATATTTTTTATGATTTAGACCGACCTACTTACATTAAAATATCAACACGAACTAAGATATATTCCGTGACATCAAATTATCCATATACTATTTCTCAATTTATCCAAAAAACTTTGGGGACACATATACCGTCCGTAGGATATTTTTTTGTTGAGATAGAATTCCAAGAAGACCCCTGCGTCATTTTCTTACCCGAGGTAGAAAGACATTGGCGACGTGGCGTCCGCCGTAACAGCTTGCAGTGTGTACTGTGTTTTGCAGATATGAAGGCGTGTTTCTTCTACGTGTATCGCCCTGTGCATTTTCAGCGTAATTTCTTATTAAAATAAATCAATGGAGGTGAAAAATAAAAGAAAGGAATTTAATTCACAGCCGAAGAATAAATCTGTTTAACGTGTATAATTATTTTACGACATATATTTTAATATTCTGAAAATAACGCGGAAAATTTCAAGGCACGCCCCTGCGGCGGGAAATTGTTACAGTAGTTCCGATAACAGAACTTTATTGGCTTATTATTTTCTTGAAATTCTATCTCAACAAATATTGTACGAACTGTATATTTGTAGTTTGTAGGTGATGTATGCCTATTTATTCGGTATCATTGTGGTTTCCACAGTGGTCTTATTACCGTGGATTATTGTTTACGTGAGTTATACAAGTGTTCAAGATGGCCTAAGTGTATATAAAAGCAGAATGTAGATATTCGTTTTAATTCATGAAGAAGCAAGAGAAAATGCGTTAGCAGCTTCTCACTTGTATACAGAATGTTTTTCTGGTAGATATGTGCCGAACGTTAGTACTTTTATGGTGCAATGAAAAGGAAATTTGCGATCCAAGCAGTCGAAAAATATATTTTAAATATTGTGGAAGAAAATCCCACTATAACTACAAGGCAAATCATTTAACAAGTGCCTGGAGTATCATCAACACTGTGGCGCATATTATACGAAGATTAAATGTATCCTTATCATGTACGGCGTGTCCAAATATTATTACCAGTAGATTATTCGTTATGGGTTAGATTTAATGATTGGTTATTAAAACAACATACTTAAATACTTAAAATCCACAGTATACCTGATGTACTGGTTACAGAAATTGTTTTTACACGGTATGGGATAAATAATAGACATGTTTTGAAAATCCGCATGCAATTCAACGGGATCATTTCCAAAACGGTTTTTCTTTAAATGTTTGCGCAAATATTGTCGATGATTACTTAATTGGATCAATCATATTGCTAAATTGAATGAATTGTTTTCAGTACCTCCAATTTCTTCTGAACGATTTACCTGGACTTCATGAACATGTGCGTTCCTTTATTTTCGACAAAAACTTCGAATTTACCTTACAGAAGTTGAATTTGGGTGGACTGAACGAGAAGAGCTCGCAGATGGCCACCACATTTTCCTGACTTAAACCCTATCGACATTTTTATGGAGACAATTAACAAATGGTGTATAGCAGTAAGGTGGAAACTGTGGGTGTTTTATGTGAACATATAAGGGCTACCATCCATAATTTACTATTGCAAGACCAACGAGAACAAGGAACATTTGTCTTGTTTCTTCAAAACTGGATTAGACTTGCCCAAATGTGTTTAAGATTAGGTGGATAAAATTTTGATTAGTTGTTTATTTATGTTTATGTCATTTGAAAATCTTGCGTTTGATATTCAATGTGGTCTAAATTTAAAAAAAATATATAAATTAAAATTCATTATTTACACTTATTGTTCATTATTTTATTTTATTTATATATACCACTGCTTTTATAGTGCTACTTGAAGTACTATCTCGAAAAAATCTGCTACAGAAAAAAATATATTGTTTTTTGTCCAGATCCACTACATTGGCGATCAAAACAAAGCAAAACATAATGACGAAGCAGTTAAGGTGCAACGACAAGTATCCCTAAACAGCCCTACCAAAACAAGCAAATGAAACAGTTACAGTGATCGTCATTGTTTATGAACATACTTCATTAGTTTTCTACCGGATGTATTGAAATTAACAGTTTTGTCAAATTAAAGTGTGAATCCAGTTTGAAATTATTTATGGCACAGATTTCTATTCAACAATAGAAACAGGAGGACGTTACAGTGCAGTTTTCTATTGACGCAAAGTCAGCGACAGAGCGTTGCTATCTCTTTTTTTTGCGACACAATGTAATTTGAATTTAAATTGTCTATGCATTTATAATTCTTGAGGTAGCTGCAAAATGTGTACAGTTAAATTCCATATAGGTGTGTACAAAAAAAAGCAAATATGCAGGTATCCCTAAATTTTAGTCGGTGTTGGGAGATTCTCACTATATAACTTTCAACTATCGTTCCATGGCCTACTAAAGATGAAGTGTGATAATACCGCACATTCCACATAATAGTTAATATCGCCTGAAAGTGCAAATCCGTGTTAAATTCACACAAGACTGGATCTGAAATAGAGGCAGTTTATCATTTTAATCATGTTATTTAAAACAAGTGGATAATTTGTTAAAATTCTACAAAATTCCTTTGGGAATAATTTCCTTAAATATGAGGATGAATAAAATACAAACAAGAATTTTATTTTAAAAATCTAGAGAGAATACAGGATAGTTGGAGTTAAAAATGAGTATACGTAAAACAATCTCTCTACGACTCTTCTTGAATAAGGGCTAACCACACAAATATTTTGAGGACAAGAGCACTAAGGTAAAAGATTTGACAAACTTATTTATTTTAAAATATTTACGTCCATTAAGCTGGAATCTCCCTCACTACCTATCATATAATGTTGTGCTAATTATGTGCTCATTTGTTGTCATATTCTTGATTTTTGTGATCACATTTTGTAGATTTTGAAAAACAGATGCGTGGATGTAACTTATATTAATCCCCCTACTCAAAAAAATATATACAAAATTCAATAAAAACAAGTAAATAGGTAAAACAATTACACTAGAATGTATTTATAGTTTGTTGTCTTAAACGAACACAAAATAGATTTTTTTGATATAAAATCAATATACTACAATAAAATGGCAAATTATCAATAATTGAATACAGTATGGAATCTTCTAGAAAATGCCTAAATAAAGGTATTGTAAAAAACAATAAATTTTCAAATAAGAACTTAATTAAGAAATTAGAGAGGTAGATGTTATTTATCCGTTACTAAAGATTATTATCGATAAATACTTCATTACAAATGTTTTTAATTAATTTAAATTAGCTCAATATTTCCAAGTTAACGTAAAAGTACGATAGTGTAGCATACACGTAGTTTTTTAGATATTTAAATAAAATTATTGAAAATAAAATATCAAGACCTTTTTAAATTTACAAAATTTTTAAGAATATATCCTACCGGTTTTTTCTTCATTTATTTTGTATTTTGCCACCTGTAAACAAAATTTAAAAAATTCATGAAACACGCTAATACAGGCTTTTTTGTCAAAGACGTACCCAGATAATGATTCAAAATTCAAACAATTGCATTTTTAGTATAACTTTCAATGTAATAAACATTAAGTCATGTAATTTAATGGGGTTCAGCCAAAATTTTTGAGAAATACTGTTAAAAGAAAATTAAAAGTGACCGCGATTATTTTGTTAAACAGTAAAAGATGTTTCAAATTATTATATGAATTTGTTGACTAGAAATTCTTAAAATGGAGTAAGTAATAATAGAATAAATATCATTTGATATCTCTAACTAAGGATATATAAGCAAAATCAAACAAATTTAAACTTTCAAAAATAATTAAAATCCAAATTATCCGTTCAGAGGAAGAAAACAGATTGGTTTTTAAACGTCAACAACTTTGAAGTGCGTGATATACGAAGTGTTTCGCATAAGAACCGATACATGCTCCTGCTCCGTGTCGGTTCTCATGCGAAACACCCTGTATAGTAATGTGTATTTTGCACTGGTCTGCGTTTTTGAGTGTGAGACTTTTGTATAGGCAAAACTATTTTCATAAAAAATGACCCTGACTGTTCCTTTTGGCACAATGGTTCATTTCTTTAATTTTTAACATTTTGTTCACAGGTGGTTCAATAAATGAAGAAAAAATAATACTCCAAGTTACTTGAGACTGTATACTGTATAATATCAGTTTGAATAAAATAATTATTTTGTACGACACAAAATATTTTTAAATTTAATTTATTCTAGAAAGCAATTATAATGATAAAAATATATTCTTTATTTATTATAGCAGGCAGTTATAAAACAAATACGAGAGAAGTCGAATTAAGAAAAGAGTAAATATTTACTTAGATCACGGAAGTTATTGTTAAATAAATAATAAGCGAGGATTATCTATACACATACGTACAATGAAACTTGCTGCATTATTTATTATTACGAGTACAAATAGTAGAATAATGTTTTTGGATTACAGTTTTCTTATTTTTGTTTTGTACAAAAATCGTTATACAAGGAGAGAAGTAACAAAGTACCACTGGAATTTTAACTATGCTAATCAAGATGCACTTATTTTGCTTTGGTGTACCAACATGTACGAACAACACATTATTAGAGACATTATAGTTAATAGAACCGATAAATCACACTATACAATTCAGTCACAGTCATTCAGAATCTAATTATGTACGTATTGCTTTTAAATAAAAAATATGTGTTATAATTTGTTATGTATATTTTATTATTTTGGTGCTAAATTCGGATTATGTGCAGAATGTTTCGTAATATCACACCTGCAACATTAAAATAAATTTTGAACCTTCATAGCAATTTGCAACATGGTTATTAATCAGTAATTATGTTTATTCTGGATAACATGTCTTAATCGTTAAATAGTTTGACAATAACAATTTTTATTCATTCCTTCATTTGTCTTCTTATTGCAAATCTTATTCCAGAAAATGGAAGTTACACCATTAAGAACCAGAGGATTTGAGGAAAATGAAGTGGAGTGTATCATTATGAGTAAAATGGCTTTATTGCCTGATCACTTTTCCACTCGCTACTTCAATATGAATATACACAATCTTCAAATAGAAAATGTATTCACAAAATCGTTTCTATAAACTGCAATTTGACGGCACATTTTATAAGGTTTGCAGTTCAGAGGTTTTAGAGCTGTAGCATACCCTAACAGAGCACGCTTCGTATTTGGCAAAACTTTTATGGGGCATGTTAAATATAGTAAACATGATTAAAGCTGGTGAAGTTTGTGGGACAAACCATTATGAAGTTCATGAAATTGTGTGTGTGTGTCAAGGATTTAAGGTAAAATGAACTGTATGATAATATCAATGTTTACCTTGTCATCCAAGTGGCAGGCTTACTACTTTTTTAAGGGAAAATTATTGTGTAGGGCAGAGGACGAGATTAGAAGTAAAATAACAACAAATTCATTGTTTTAATTACTTTCTTGGCGAGCAATTCGAGTGACTTTCGATTCTATCTAGTACTAGTTGTTCACGATATGAATTTCTTTCTTGGGGTCATGTCAGAATGTTATGATGTGAATGAGTGAAAATAATTCATGGCTGAAAATAAACTGTTTTTAATTTTATTTATTTTTTTTAAAGTTAATTCCGTTACTTTTAATGATATTTTAATGACATTTAGGAGTGGGGTTTATGATAACCGAATATGAACTTATATTCTACCTAAAATACATAAATTGGTAAATTAGCTGGTAGAGACTTGAAGAAAACTCAATGTTTTTTGAAATACCATTTTATTTACTTTAACATGTCCATGCGCTTTCTCAAAATCGCTACCAACAAAAAACTTATAAAATATTCTCGAGGATATTCTTAACAACATGTATGTTTTACGAATTAAATTAGCTCTATTTTTCTAAATAAACAAGAATAGCTTCAAGGAACGGAAAACGACGAATACGCTAGATCTTGGGTCGTAAACTTATACTGGCCAGGAATTCCGTTCTGGTTAGGACACTGCGAGATCCCAGAGTTGACGCTTGACATACTTGATGGTTCTGAATTCTCAGGGATTGCTGTTCGGTTTGTATGACATTTGACCTTTCCGGATTCAATCGATTCATGGCTGTTATTCTTTATTTATTTAACTTTGTGTTGTGTCCCAGTTCGAATTCTTAGCATTCCTGGCGTTTGCACGGTGAAATTTTGGGTTTGGCAATAGCATCGGGCTCTCCTGATGTTGTCTGCTGCGGCTTGAGGCGGTGGTATGCGGTTCTGTGACAGTTTCGGCAATTAAATTGGAAACATAGGTAAACATTTTGATTTTGGCTCTGAGTCTTCTGCTTCACAGAGAGGGTTGGCCTTCCAGTCGACAGTGTCTTCCAGTGTCGACAACTACTTTTGGCTGGGTTTTACGCGTGTTGGAACTCTGCAAACAGCTTCGTAGGTCGGATTCGAAAGTTGAGTAAAATTCGAACACTACACTTGGGACGTTGAGTACTACAAACTCTATGAGTATAGCTGATCTACGGTCTTCCGGCTGTGGGAATCGAACCCGCGACAGTGGTATTCATCGATACAAGTACCGACCCACAGATAAGCGTAGTTTTTCTGTTATAAAATGTTTTAATAAAAACATTGGATAATATACTAAAACTGATCCACTGGAGCTATAGGATTTTAATAATGTGTTATGTACCATAATTTGAAATAATATAAGAGATATTTATATAATACTTGTTAGCACATAACATGTTAATAATTTGTTGTAAGTTTTAAGTTTAGAGAACTTTTGTCATCACGTGGCATGTTAATAAGTGTTGTATAGTGTTAAACGTGTTCTGGCCTTCTGAAACACATTAGACTAAGCGCCCGGACTAACCAAGAAACGTTCACACAGGCTGGTATTGCCGGGCCCGGAGCAAAATAGCTCTAATGTTTATTGGCACTGAGAGTGAACTTGATCTTATTTAAATGGTCAATATCTCGTGTGAAACTGTTTCCTTATAGGGAAATTGAAAATTAATGATGAAATGGTAAGTAACAAGTTCCACGAGAGTCAGCTAGCCTAGCCGGTTAGTTTTTTACATAGAACAGTACGCAGCAAACTAGAAAACGAGTTGCACTTTTCTTGCTAATTATTTATGCGTTTGGTGGACTCTCACAGTAGTTAGTTATGTAACAGCATCCTATTAACAGTGGCGGATCGATGGTTTATTTTATTACTCGCAGATAAAATAAAGCGAGTAGTTCTTTATTTGTAAGGTTGGCGATGCGTTGTGACAGAGACATCTTTTATCAGGAGCAGCAAGTATCGCCAATTTATGGATCTAAGTATATTTACTTGTGCGTTTTTATGTTCCCTTAATTAAACGTTTCTTCTGTTAAAAACGTGTCATTGAATAAATACAAATGTTCTCAACGTAAAGCATGTTTCAACAAGCTCCATTGTTCTTTAAGTCACTTTGATTTAATAATTAAGAGGTAATTTTTCATATACATGGTGTCAGAAAATTGAAATTTAGAGATACAAATAATGCTATAAGTTCTTATGGTATTTTTTCGAAAAATTAATAATGAAAATCTTACATATCCAGCTATTTTTTTATTGATATTTTCCATTTTTTTTCCAGTGAAACAACTTTTTCAAATGTGTATACTTACTCATTAGAAATAAATTTAGGTGAATTATTATTACTATTATTATTTTTATTAAATTTTACAATTTTTATAAATTAATCAATAAAATAAATGATTATTTGTCAGATTTACATGCTTACAATTCTATAACATAATCTTCTTTTATGTTCAAACCTTGCTCCATTTTAGACATCAAAATGGGTAAATTTTAACCGCTTCAAGGGTGCCTGAACATAATAAATATATTTTTTTCTATGGAACGATTACAGTTACTGACCTGGAACACACTGAAAAAGGTATTTATTTGGACTAAATAAATATCATTTGTGTGAACTAATTCTAGTCTTGGATATTATATTGCCTAGAATATATGTATAGTGTGAAAATTAACTAATAATATTTTCATAGGTTGGACTCTGAATTATTTAGTCAGAATTTCTTTGGTTTGCGTCGTGATCGTAATTTTAAGGAAATGAATGTAACTCGAGGTGGCATGGCGGTGTACTTTTGGCCTGTTAGCAATCGGTTACAATTACTAATATTCCAATTGATAACAATGAATTTTTCATTCAGGTTCCTATGATAGACATCAATATTGCTAAAATCGGTAAAGACCTCAACCATTGGTATATTATTTTAGTTTATATTCCCCTAGAATATCTAGTGAGCAACTAAACACTTTTGTTGAGGGACTTATGTCTCTGGAATATTTGTATAATTATGATATCGTTTTGTTAGGGGATTTTAATGCTCCTCAATTTTCAGTTGAGGATAGTGACTTATTGCTTACCAGTTTGTCCGAGTTAGTTAATTTCTTTTTTTCAAACAATTTAACAATATTTATAATGCCCACGAACGCATGCTTGATTTGGTATTTGGTTCTTTAACTTGTTATGTTACTGAGCCATCGTCTCTCATTGTAAAGCAAGATATACATCATCCACCACTGGAGATATTGTTCACTGTAAATGTTGGCCTAACAGATAATGTTGAATTTTCTGATACAAAGAGTTACAATTTCAGAAAAGCAAATTTTATACAACTATATGACGAACTTCCATATACCGACTGGCCTGTTATTGATGAATGCAAGAGTCGATGAGACATGCGACTACTTTTATAAAATTTTGTATGAAATTATCATGAATCGAAAGTTCCGGACACACTTAGATTATTTAAAAATTTAAGATCAAAATTGAAGAAAGATATAGCTGACGCATTCAAGTTTTTTATTGAAACAACAGAGTCCAGTATTAAATCGGTGCCTAAGAGAAATATCAAATAAACGTAAAACCAAAGTACCAAATTGCATGTTATACAATGATAACCTCTTAGAATCAGGTAATGCAGTATCTGAGGGCAAACTTTTTTAAATCTGCCTATGTTTCCGAACTTTCAGACGACCGGCTTTTATTGGAGGAAGTTTTTTGCGGCAACAGTAATATCCTAAATATTCAGCATGTTGATGATCATGATGTCCTAAAGTATATAAAAAAATTAAAATCGAAGATGACTATGGGCCCTAATAATGTTCCTGCTTTTCTTATTCGTAATTCTGTTCACAGTTTATTAAAGCATTTGAAAGCAATATTCAATTTAATTATATTCAATTTAATTAAGATCGACTAATAGCTGTTTTACATTGACAATTTATTGATCAATTAATTCATGAAGTCGCTTCATCAAGAAATTGGACAAGTGTAATGCACCAAATCTGCTGTCAAATAACTTCATAAATTTATTCATCAAGTTCTTGACGAATTAGAGCATGTCCTAATTTTCGACAATTTCTTCGTGAAGTTCAGAAGTAGGTACCAACCCAACAGATTTCCAGCCTCAGATCAGTATTGGGGTTATGTTATTGGAATATGTAAATAATTGTGTGGCGTCGTACTAGTTTTGCATTGTTTTTACTGATTTGTTACTGACAAAAACTAATATTTATATAATATGTGTCAAAACGGTACCGCTGTTGTATCACTACAATTATGAGTGGAAAGGTGACATTTGAAATTTATTTGCTTCTTTGATTCATTGGTAGAACTGATTCATACATCAAAAAACTTGACACAAGTCTGTAGCAGTGTAAAACCACACTGTTTATCTCCTAATAAATTCGTGAATTAATTCATGAAGAACTTCGTCAATTTATTCATGAATAAATTGTCAATGTAAAACAGCTATAATAAAATTCCTCAAGTATGGAAATCATCACGAATATGTCCAATTTTCAAGAGTGGTAATATTAATGACGTCTCGCACTATCGTGCCATTACAATCATAAGTAATTTTAGTAAAATTTTTGAGTCCTACCTGCATGATATTTTATATAATTACGTTAGGAATGTGATCAGCGTTAATCAACATGGTTTTGTGAAGGGTCGATCCACTATGACAAACTTATTAGATTTGTTTTGGTTCCCATAAAATTCAGTTCCGAACAGTTCTAATCATGCGCAGTCTGAAATATGCGTTCGTGTTTACTTTGAACGGTTCAAAATTTCGCAGATGTTTGTTTTGGTTTCATTCGAACTTGATTCGGAACCACTCTGAATCATCCGAAGTAGTTCTAGCTCCCTAGCACGAATTGCTTAGAAGTGTATTATTTGGGGCAAGCGTAATTATTGCCATTTTCCCAAGCTCCGTTGGTCATTTGGTATCTTTTTTTTTTGGGTTTTATGAGTATATTTTTGTAATGCGTTCTGGTTTTCAAATAACTCCTGATAGTTCCGAATCGTTCAGAATTTTGTCTATTGCGTTTATAGTTCTGCGATGATTCTGGACTATTCGGAAATAATATTGGATAATCAGGAGCATGGGGATGTAATATATACAGATTTTTCCAAGGCTTTTGAACGCTTACAACATGATATTCTCTTACTTGAACGTAACAAATGCGGTCTTTCATTTAATTTCCTAATACTTTTGCACTCCTATCTTCGTGACCGTCGACAATACGTATGCTACAGGGGGTTCTTTTCACACAGTTTTTCGGTCTTGTTGCGTGTTCCCCAAGAATTCTTATTTTTATTAACAACATTGTCGACAATTTCTCTGTACCTCAACTTTTATATGCCGATGACATGAAGTTATACTTACAGATAGGAAATTTACAGGACTGTGTTGTACTGCAGGCTCAAACTCTGGTGTGAGTTGAACAAATTGCCCTTAAATATAAAAAAGTGCAATGCATTGACTTTTTCTAGAAAGAAAGACAGTGTATATTTTCCATACGATATTGATACTATACTTCTTAATAGACCAGATGTTGTTAAGGATTTAGGAATCTATTTTTCATTTTTATGTCGGAAGCTAACAAAAGTTTGGCTTACGTAATTCGCTATGCACGGGATTTCTGCAATGTTGATACAGTTAAGTTGCTGTATAATAATAATTGTTTCGTTACACCTCGATTAGAATATTGTTCCTTGATTTGGGCTCCAAGCTTTGCTAGTTATATTGATTTGTTGGAAAGAACGCAGGGCAGATTCTTAAAGTTGTTAAACTATAAAGACTTGAATGTATATCCTCCGATAGGGTATCCCCTTCAAAAATATAATTATAAATCTTTAAAATCTCACCGTTATATGCATAGTGTGTTCTTTTCAACATAATAAATGGAAATTTGGATATACCTGAAATTATACAAAAACTTAACTTTAATGTTCCTTCTGTCTAATGAAACGTTTTATTTGAAAACAGCTAGTACTAATATACCTACTACAATATGTTATGTGTAGAAATTGTACAGCTGTACTGGACAGTATAGACATCTTTAACACTAATATCTCTATTATTAAAGAATTATTTTGATGTCCTTTTTAGAGTTTCTGTTTCTGATCTATTCTGTGATTTCTTGTGTTTATAATATATGTAGGTATGTATTTATTGTGTTAACTTTCTTCTGTAATTTTTCCCTGCTCTGTAAGTGGCTCTCCCGTTGAGTAGGTGTAGATAATAAATAAATAAATAAATATTTTGAAGGTATTAATATAAATTATCCTTTGTTATTAATTATTTCAAACAAGAAACTTACAATTTCAAAGGACCCCGCAGAAAACAAATGGAAAAGGGGATACAGTCAAATGGATTGAAAATGTAGTATGTTGTACTTAATGACATCTTGATCAAAAGTCCTTAATTATTCAACGTATGAAAATGGCCAGTTTTAGAGATATAAAGGGCGCTTATTTAAGTATTGTATGGATTTATTGCAAATGGCAAACAATACTCCAATAGTAGCTGACATTTCGTCTTCAACTAATACGTCCATAGTAAAGCAGAAACTTAAGATATATGTTTTAAGGATGACATAAAAAGAACATCAGTACAATACGTCAGAATAATGTGAGTAGCTTATCTATAAATATTTTACAAATGTATAAATTTTCCGTAAAATTCACATATATACTGAATGGAATAAATGATAACAAAAATAGAAATAAAAAAAACATCAATGAGGATCATAAAAATCGTTTACTATCGTTGGCAGCGTACGTGCGTAACCTGTAGCGTATTTACGGCACTTTGATCTAAATCTTCAGATATACATAAGTACAGAAAATAAAGAAAAGTCAACCTCACCTGCTGCATTTATTTTGGTAGAAACAGGACTTGACTACCTTAATTTTCGTAGATTTCCTCTAATCCACCTACACCGTAATAAATTAAAGTTCTAAAGTCGAGTTTAAACTGATGCTTTCACACCTGGGCGTAAAATCAAATGGAAATGTGTTTACTTAAAATGCTGCCAAAATACTTCACGGTTGCCACCTTCCTTTTAATAGCGGACATTAAAATTAAACAATTTATTTATAAAATGCAACACAATCCATTTCAGAAATATGGAACTTAATCGTTGCTTGGAATGGAAAACGAGTTCTCTCAGTGGCACACAAAGTTTTACTAAGGATTGGATTTCTATTTTTCAAAACTATATTTTTTACCTACCTAAAATGGTGATGAAACAAAGCAAAATTCAGTTTCTCTCTAAAAGACATATCTGTTCAAGTTTTCAATTTGATTAATAGACTGGTTCTTGCAATACATAAAAAAATAAGTAGATTGAAAAGGATCATTTGATTAAGGGATATTGAGTCAAAACGTGCTGCTCATCAACTACATTTTGTATTAAAGTATTCCTTATTCTTAACGTTCCCAATAAATGACCTATTATATCCAATAAAGACATTCGAAGAGAAAATATTGTCCGTGCCTTGTTATGAAATATGGCTTTAGCTGTTTAGTTTTGTAGCAATTTTCCCTATGTCTCAAAATCAAATTCAGTCAAGTAAAGGATATATTTTAAAAAATATATAATTCAAAATTTTATTTACTTCAGAGCAAGGCTTAAGTATTTACAGGGTGATTTTGAATAGAGTAGCACAAACGCTACCAGTGCATCTAGATGAAAAAATAAGGCGAATGAACTAAATATATCTTAGACAAAAGTTGCACTCCTGAGGGATTACAGGGTCTTGAATGTTATAGAACCAACCAATATTTCCTTCAATTTATCTTGAACGATGTGGCGTAAATCATTTATATTTGGTATAGACATTTGTCCAGTGCGGACACATACTTTCTATTAATATTGTTTAAATATATCCACCAGAGGCGCTGCTGTCGACTACATGCAACATATTACTCCAAAGAATTTTTCACCCTGTATGAAAATACATATCTTATTTACATTTTCGGACGTAACAACTAAAAACAAACATTTTTTCTCTCTTGCATTTTTTCGATAAACGCGATAGTTTTTTTTAGATAATTTACGAAAAACAAACTTCGGAAATTTTACAGCGCCAATGGTTGCAGTCAGGTTGCAGTAATACAAAAACATCAACACCACTCATTAATAGCTAAAGGAAAACGCTTTTCTGGTAAAGTAATTTTAATAAATTTATTTTGAAGGAACAGTAAGTATTCGTTATGTAACAAATCAAGTTATTTTAAGTGTCTAATTTAAATAATAAATTTTAATTTAAAACTACCTACTGTAATCTCGAATGTAATACTAAGGAACATAACGTTATTTTAAAGTAAAAAGTTTCTAAAGAATATTTTCAAAGTAGTTCCCATTTTTCTGTAAACACAATCTAACACGACGATTAAAATTATAACGTACTCTTGCAAATATTTCTGGGTTGTTACGAATATCGTCAGCTGCGAGAAAAATTTTTTAACGCAATTCTTCAACAGTATTAACAGGAGTAGCATAACAAGACTTTTCAGTTGCCCTAATAAGAAATAATCAAGTGGGGTAATGTGGTAATATCCGGTGAACGGGCAGGCCAACTAACGGGTGCATCGACACGACCTATCCAACGTCCCGGAAAATTTAAATTCAACCATTGCCTGACAGCTAAGGTACTATGTGTCGGAGCCCCGTCATGCATGTACCATATAACTTGTCGTACACCTAGTGGTATATCCTCCAATAATATTGGGAGATTTTCATTTAAAAATCGAAGATATTCAAGAGCTGTCAGTCGACGGGGAAGAATAAATGGACCTATTAGAGCATCTCCAACAATTCCTGACCATACATTTACACTAAAATTGTGCTAAAATCTTGATGGACATATTTCATCAGACCATGTACAGGGTGAAAAATTCTTTGGAGTAACATGTTGCATGTAGTCGACAGCAGCGCCTCTGGTGGATATATTTAAACAATATTTATAGAAAGTATGTGTCCGCACTGGACAAATGTCTGTACCAAATATAAATGATTTACGCCACATCGTTCAAGATAAATTGAAGGAAATATTGGTTGGCTCTACAACATTCAAGACCCTGTAATCCCCCAGGAGTGCAACTTTTGTCTAAGGTATATTTAGTTCATTCGCCTTATTTTTTCATCTAGATGCACTGGTAGCGTTTGTGCTACTCTATTCAAAATCACCCTGTAAATATTCTTTTAACAAACATTTATAAACATAATTATTTTGTCACGAAACGTATTTAGATTTTTTTTTGTACAAATGCCATTAAATGTCTAATTTGTGTTTATTGTCCAATATTAAATACATTTTGAGTGAAAGTAAGTGTCTTGGTTATTACGTCTAGGTGTTGTCGGCTAAAATTTGCCCCTATTTTTTGCTTATCGAAATTTTCTAATTCAGATGGCAACATATGATAGGACTTCATTTGCGCTACAAAAAAGGTACTCTTTATTTCTTTCGATAAAATGCGCCATTTCCGAGAAAAACGGATCCAAGCATTTCTTCACATTACCTTAATAAATTCAAAAAAAATTTCTTGAATAGTTAAAATGGGTACATGTATCATTATGAATTTTGATTGGTCATCATATCATTATACATTGTAATAAACAACGTGAAAAGTGCTTAGAACAGTTTTTCATGGATGCCCCAAACGTGGGTAGGGAAACTCGGGTAAAATTTGCCCCAAATTTTTTTCATGATGCTATTTTTAAATTTAAACAGTAAAATTTGATAGATCTGAGTTTTCTATGAAAAAATGGTAATGTTATTTTATATCGAAAAAGTTATCCGTTTTAGAGAAAAATCGGTTTAAATATGTTATAAACCTTTTCAAATTGTGCTTTTATAAGCACTTTTCACGCTGTTTTATTACAATGTATGTTGACATCAAAATTCATAGTGGTACATGTACCCATTTTAGCGATTCAAGAATTTTTTTTGTATTTTATAAAGATAATGTAATGAAATGCTTGCATCCGTTTTTCTCGGAAATGGATTATTTTATTGACAGAAATAAAGACCTTTTTTGTAGAGGAAATAAAGGTCTCTGTTGGCATCTGAATTTGAAAATTTCGATAAGCAAATACAAACAGTATTGTATTGACCGTTGCTAGGAAAACTGTACGATTTTTTTACTAAGAATCTCACATTGATCGCGGACGGTGTGTTTTTAAGTATTTACAGTAGTGGTTGTAGGTAATAGTATATTACGTAATAAGTGTTGTAAAAAGCATTTTACGCACGAATGGAAAAGTTACGCACGACGCCGCGTAGCGGCGAGTGCGTAATTCTATGAGTGCGTAATTGCATTACACCACGTATTACGTACTATACTTTACCTACGACCACTACTTTAAATTCTTAAAAACACACAGTTTGCGATCAATGCAAGATTCCTATTACGTTGTACGGTAAAAAAATCGCACAGTTTGGTTAAAAAATCGTACAGTTTTCCTAGCAACCGCCTAGCGGTAGACGGTCAATACAAACAGTATTGTATTGACCGTTGCTAGGCGGTTGCTAGGAAAACTGTGCGATTTTTTTACCGTACGTAATAGGAATCTTACATTGATCGCAGACGGTGTGTTTTTAAGAATTTAAAGTAGTGGTCGTAGGTAAAGTATAGTACGTAATACGTGGTGTAATGCAATTACGCACTCATAGAATTAACTTTTTCATTCGTGCGTAAAATGCTTTTTACAACACTTATTACGTAATATACTATTATGGGACCAGAATTTAATATAATATAACGATCTTTTTGAGGTATGCAGATGGTATAAAATCAGCTTTTGCCGATGACACTAACTCTGCCATATACTATGAAGGGTGCATTTGGCGAGATTTAAAAAATAAAGGAGAAGGTGACATGCAAAACATACTTTCTTAGTATGTAGGTACTTGCAAAGCTTAACTACTTTAAAGATAAATAAAACTATTTTTCTTAGCATCTCCTATAGCAGTACCCTAACCAGATTTGCAGTACAGTAGGTACCGAAATATTAGAACATAACAACTTATTTAAATTTTTATTTTATTTTTTTTTAACTGTAATTTCAGTTTGTTTATTTATTTATTTATTTAGTTCACACACAAGTTTTACTGAAGTACGTATTTTTCTATTTATTTTCCATATCTTTTATGTATATTTTGAAAATAAACAACTATTATTTCATTCTTATCACTATTACTTTTATAATAATGATAATAATAATACTAATAATAATAATTAGAGGAATGTTGACGATTGAAACATTTCCATTAGAAATACCTACATTTTAAAATATTAAACATCGACCTTTACATATTACGTCTTTTAATACTGTCATTGCACCGAAAATATTGTTAAAAAGTATACAAATCTCTTCATCCGCTACAATCAACTTTTTTGGACTTTTCTAGGAAGCAATTAATCTATGTTAACGTTTAGTATTTCAATAAAAGCAAACTCAATTTAATTGACCCACAAAATTGAATACCTACTTAAAGGTATTAAGGAGATATTAGCTACTGGCAACCCAAATTGAATAAAAAAACTTGCAAATCACTTCACAAAAACTTAATAGCCTTTTAAATTTTTAATTAAGTTAAATTATCTACGCTATAGATCAATTTTAACCTACACTTAAACCGTAAAAGACGTTCGACACCTACGTTATGTATGTACTTGCCAGTTTAAAAACTTTCGACCATTAAGTGTTGGTGTATCGGTGCACATCAGGAGCAAATAAGTTTCACGAACGTTTTTCCTTTTATACACCAAACTGCCTCCCCTAAAGATCACCTCGATTGATATGGTGTTTCGTAAAAAAACAATGCAAACTATATATAACTCCGCCATTTTTATCTCTTTTAAAAAACAAAACTAAGAACTGACACAGACTTTTTTTTTCAGCATCCTTATAACAAATACAACTAAATAGAGTTATAATTAATATTTTAAGCCACACTTTAATTCTTGTGGGGCATCCGGAATTTGCATATTAGTACACTATCAGCGTTGCCAGTTGTGTTTAAATAAATCTACTATGTGCGAAGTTATGGAGAATAATATAGTAAAAGAGATTATTTTTGTATAACTTAGCGACGTATTATTTTAAAGTCAACATTAAATTGAACGTTAAAAAAACATTACACTGTTTCTAAAAAAAAAATAAACAAATTTACATGATTTATTAAACATTAACTAATAATGGTAGGTAAAAACGTTATTAATTGCAAATAATTTTTGTTAATCAACCGTGAGACATCTCACCCGTTCAAATATTCCGGCTGTGTGTCTAATTGTTTCACAGGATGCGACAATGTGGTTTCTTCATTCGTCTATATGGTTTGCACTGGAGTCGTATAAACCAAATGTCTCAGGTGACCCCAAAGAAAAAATCCAACGAATTTCGGGAGACCTCGGGGGCCAGGGTTGAGTGCATCCTCGACCTATCCAGCGATTTGGGTAGATATTGTTCAAATATCCACGTGAAGCTAAACTGAAATGAGGTGGACCACCATCGTGCATAAAATACATTTGCAACCTTAATGGCAATGGGATGTCTTCCAAAAGTACGGGCAATTCATCCTCAATAAAACGGCGATAAACATCTCCAGTAAGCCTCGGTGGTAAAAAAATTGACCTATTAAGTGGTCTCCCACAATTTCGACCCATACAGTAAGTGAAAACTGGTGTTGATGACAGCCTTCTACACTGAAAAAACAATTACTTTCTATTAAAGTAATTGGTTGTTTTGAGTGCAATCAGTTTACATTTACGCTAGTTACATTCATATAAACCGGTTGTGTTTAACACAAGTCATTTGTTTTGTTCGAATTAAAAAAATTAACAGTTTACAACAAATTTGTTTACAATTAACTAATTGGATTTAATATAACCGTTTATGATTTTATATGATTTACTAGGTGATTTTAAAAAATTATATTTTTAATATAAATTTATATTCTTTTTTATTTAAGAAACATTATTTTATATTAGCCTATCATAAGTTACATTTAAACTTTACTGTATAATTATTTGAATGATATAAATTCTTTAATGTAAACCAGTAGGTTATACAATTTTAATTTCTAAATAGTTTNATACTTTACCTACGACCACTACTGTAAATACTTAAAAACACACCGTCTGCGATCAATGTAAGATTCTTATTACGTACGGTAAAAAAATCGCACAGTTTTCCTAGCAACCGCCTAGCAACGGTCAATACAAACAGTATTGTATTGACCGTTGCTAGGCGGTTGCTAGGAAAACTGTGCGATTTTTTTACCGTACGTAATAAGAATCTTACATTGATCGCAGACGGTGTGTTTTTAAGTATTTACAGTAGTGGTCGTAGGTAAAGTATAATACGTGGTGTAATGCAATTACGCACTCATAGAATTAACTTTTTCATTCGTGCGTAAAATGCTTTTTACAACACTTATTACGTAATATACTATTATGGGACCAGAATTTAATATAATATAACGATCTTTTTGAGGTATGCAGATGGTATAAAATCAGCTTTTGCCGATGACACTAACTCTGCCATATACTATGAAGGGTGCATTTGGCGAGATTTAAAAAATAAAGGAGAAGGTGACATGCAAAACATACTTTCTTAGTATGTAGGTACTTGCAAAGCTTAACTACTTTAAAGATAAATAAAACTATTTTTCTTAGCTTCTCCTATAGCAGTACCCTAACCAGATTTGCAGTACAGTAGGTACCGAAATATTAGAACATAACAACTTATTTAAATTTTTATTTTATTTTTTTTAACTGTAATTTCAGTTTGTATATTTATTTATTTATTTAGTTCACACACAAGTTTTACTGAAGTACGTATTTTTCTATTTATTTTCCATATCTTTTATGTATATTTTGAAAATAAACAACTATTATTTCATTCTTATCACTATTACTTTTATAATAATGATAATAATAATACTAATAATAATAATTAGAGGAATGTTGACGATTGAAACATTTCCATTAGAAATACCTACATTTTAAAATATTAAACATCGACCTTTACATATTACGTCTTTTAATACTGTCATTGCACCGAAAATATTGTTAAAAAGTATACAAATCTCTTCATCCGCTACAATCAACTTTTTTGGACTTTTCTAGGAAGCAATTAATCTATGTTAACGTTTAGTATTTCAATAAAAGCAAACTCAATTTAATTGACCCACAAAATTGAATACCTACTTAAAGGTATTAAGGAGATATTAGCTACTGGCAACCCAAATTGAATAAAAAAACTTGCAAATCACTTCACAAAAACTTAATAGCCTTTTAAATTTTTAATTAAGTTAAATTATCTACGCTATAGATCAATTTTAACCTACACTTAAACCGTAAAAGACGTTCGACACCTACGTTATGTATGTACTTGCCAGTTTAAAAACTTTCGACCATTAAGTGTTGGTGTATCGGTGCACATCAGGAGCAAATAAGTTTCACGAACGTTTTTCCTTTTATACACCAAACTGCCTCCCCTAAAGATCACCTCGATTGATATGGTGTTTCGTAAAAAAACAATGCAAACTATATATAACTCCGCCATTTTTATCTCTTTTAAAAAACAAAACTAAGAACTGACACAGACTTTTTTTTTCAGCATCCTTATAACAAATACAACTAAATAGAGTTATAATTAATATTTTAAGCCACACTTTAATTCTTGTGGGGCATCCGGAATTTGCATATTAGTACACTATCAGCGTTGCCAGTTGTGTTTAAATAAATCTACTATGTGCGAAGTTATGGAGAATAATATAGTAAAAGAGATTATTTTTGTATAACTTAGCGACGTATTATTTTAAAGTCAACATTAAATTGAACGTTAAAAAAACATTACACTGTTTCTAAAAAAAAAATAAACAAATTTACATGATTTATTAAACATTAACTAATAATGGTAGGTAAAAACGTTATTAATTGCAAATAATTTTTGTTAATCAACCGTGAGACATCTCACCCGTTCAAATATTCCGGCTGTGTGTCTAATTGTTTCACAGGATGCGACAATGTGGTTTCTTCATTCGTCTATATGGTTTGCACTGGAGTCGTATAAACCAAATGTCTCAGGTGACCCCAAAGAAAAAATCCAACGAATTTCGGGAGACCTCGGGGGCCAGGGTTGAGTGCATCCTCGACCTATCCAGCGATTTGGGTAGATATTGTTCAAATATCCACGTGAAGCTAAACTGAAATGAGGTGGAGCACCATCGTGCATAAAATACATTTGCAACCTTAATGGCAATGGGATGTCTTCCAAAAGTACGGGCAATTCATCCTCAAGAAAATGGCGATAAACATCTCCAGTAAGCCTCGGTGGTAAAAAAAATGGGTCTATTAAGTGGTCTCCCACAATTCCGACCCATACAGTAAGTGAAAACTGATGTTGATGACAGCCTTCTAATATTGCATTATTCGGATTCTCGTCCGCCCATACATGATTATTATGGAAGTTCATTATGGCTTTTCTAGAAAAATTCGCCTCATCCGTGAATAGTACTTCTACTAAAAATTGAGGATTTTCCCCAATTTTTTGTCGTATCCATCGACATAAATCTAATCTTAACGGTAAAAGTGCCTGAACCCGTTGGCTGTGATAAGGGTAGGTATAGAAGATTATTTTTTAAAATCCTGAAAATAGTAGAACGACTTGCATTTAATTTTCTAGCAATCTGTCTGGTACTTGTTGTTGGAGTGTATTCAATTTCATGAAGTACCTACATCTGCTTCCAATTGTAGGGTTATTGCTGTGCGGGGTCGCCCGTTTCCTGCGGTAAGTTTTCGAAAACTTCCAGTTTCACTAAGACGTTGATGAAGATGGGTGAAGATAGCATGATGAGGAATTATACGATTGGGGTATTTCTGCTCATAGAGGCGCCTGGCGGCTAATGCATTACCGTTGGCAAGGCCATAAAGAAAATGCATATCGCACATTTTGACAAGCAGGAATTGACAACTGCACAGTTCAAGTACTTATTAAAATCACACACTTAAGCTATTAATTTTTTGCTCGAAAACGAAGCAAAAAAGTAAAGAGACAAAAAAGTTGTATTTTTTATCGCATAATTAGAAAAACATATGACACCTAAGAAAAAGCACTGCCGTCTCATATGTTTACTTATTAATATCAACAGGAGTCCCCGGACACCGCCCGCTGGAATAGATAAACTAAATCAAATTACATCATAAGACGTCTACCGTTTTTATAAACATACCACATTACAAAAAAATCGGAATTAGGGTTTTCCAGATATTAGTAAAAACCTTGTATTTTCTCTAAATTTTAACACCCTGTATCTCCGAAACGAAGCATTTTCGGACATAGCTTTATAGGAACTTTCTTTCTTATTTTTGGTCAAGGAAACTCCCCCTGAATTTTTTCGCAATATTAATGGGACACCCTGTATATACATATTCATTGTTTTTTTTTTGTTATGCATTTCCATATAATAACGCATGCACTTTATTCTAAAATACCGCTGTCACATAGATGACAATTTTTAAATGCTTTTAGGTATACACAATGTATGTTCCATTAAAAAAATAACTGTTAAGAAAATTCATGCAAACGTTGGTTTACTATTTTAATTTAAAAAAAAATCATATCTAAATCTAATAATTTCATTTTTGCCTTATAGTCCAGGAGAATTACACATTGGCATGGCTGTTGCTTGACGTAGTTTAGATATTAGTAAAAATCGGTCGAAAATAATATAAACAATGAAAATATAAGGTTGCGCCAAGAAAAAAAGTTGTGCTATTTGCAGAAAAAATTAAAAACTGCAAAAATACTCAAAAATCACGTGTTTTTTCTAACATTTTCCAATATAACTTCTTATACATATATGCAGTTTACAGAAAAAACTATTACTAATGAAATTGTTTGTTATGAAATTTGCTATAATACAGAATTGTTTTGATACCTGCGCATTTCATATTTTTGTTGCTAGATAGCCAAAACAGCGTAAGAAAGTGATGAAAATCGAGGTAATTTTGAAGCGTTTAACTGATAGGTAATAAATTGTCCAATTCTACTATAAATGTAGATGTAAGTACTTTAAAGGATTACAAAACAAAATCCCAAAACCCGATCGAAATCGGTCTGATAGTTTTGGTATGAGACAATTTGTTACTAAATTTCAGCGCGAAATGTCGTTATTTTTTTGCGTCAGTGCTGGGGTTAAAGTTAGGCATTTTAATTGGCGCTGATTTTTTTACACATACTTGGACTCTTTAACTATCATATAGAATCGTTATAATATTAATTTTCTTTTTTTTAATAATTTTTGGAGCGATTTTAAAAATTCGAAAAATTTTAACTTTATAAACAAATACTTTCGTGAAGCCGTTTTGCGGGTTGGAATATATACCAAAGTACTAAAAAATAGTTCTCGGAAAGACGCTTAACTTGAAAAAAAGAACGTTCAAATCGGTCACATAAGTTCCGAGATATCAAGTGTCAAAGTCAACAAGCGTTAGCTGCAAAACTATGCATAATGTAACAACAACAAAAATTGAATTTGGTAGGTTTTTTAAGAACTTTTCGTATGTGCTTTTATAAATATTATCGCACGTGTGCTTTTTATATGAAAATTCAATGAATATCGCCAAACCGACCATTTGAGCCGCAAAACCGGGGGGAGGGGATGAATTATAGAAATTGAAATCGCGTTCAAAAAGAGCGCGCGCGCTTCGGCGTTCAGTATCTCGGCTTCTATGGCTCCGATTTTGATGATTTTTTTTTAAATCGATGTAGAAAAATGAGAGGAATTCAATTATCAAGGTTTCATTAAAATATTATAAAGCCCTTTTCGGTCTATTACGACTAAAAATTTTCCACATTTCGTTGTTATACTGTATATTCATGTAAATAATAATATCGATGGTAGGATATAGGTACATAATCCACTGTTACTAGGTTTTAGTTTTAATAATTACATGGTAATAATGTTTAAATAAAATCTTGAAATCTTTATTTAATATGTAATTTATTTATTGTATTCATATAATATAGAAAAAAATATAGATACAAATAATTATTTATTTATTTTTACAAAACGTGTTTATTATACTTTCATAATTATCGTATTATTAAAGTTTTTCACTTTTTTACATCATTGGTATTTTCACTTATAATATCAGCATTTGAATAAGTATTGTTGTCCATTATTTTCAAATCAGTGCTTAACTAATTGTAAGTAGGTACCACTGTTAAATTAACAGCAAATAATGACTTATGGTTGGTTAATTTGATTTTTTAAATTTGCCAGCAATTTCATAGCCATCCTCGCAAGAAATTGGATCATTTTATTTATCACAAAATCCGTCAAAAACAGAAAAATTAAAAGATAGGTATAGGGAGGTGTAATATGGATAGATGTGGAGTAAATTTCTACAACAGATTTTTATTAAATATACAGGGTGTCCCATTTAGAAAAACCAAGTTTTGGCGGTTCGGTCAATCAAATTCGACAATAAATATGAAATTGAAATAGGTCGAAGACCATTAGACCATTAGAGATACATATAGGGAAGCTTTATAAAAGTCCTCTAAAAATATGCGTAGAATTCAAATATACAAAAATATACAGGATGTTCCATTTATAATAAGCAAATAGGTGGCGACTACCGGTATAACCGGAAGTACTACAACAATGGCATTATTTTATTTAAACTCTAAATAAAACCTCCAAAACCACCAGGTCAAAAATTTTCAAAATTCAAATCGAAGTAGTCTCCGAAATATTCTAATGGGTCGTCACCGCATGACAGCCTGTATAATGAATTGCAAAGTGCGATTTTTAATTGTTTACTAAAGGAAGAAATTTTTGAGAGCGAAATCAGCAACTATGCTATAAAAAAGCTTAATACATTTTTTAATAATGCGATGATACGTTTTATAAATATCAAATAATAATTATTTGTATCTGCATTTTTTTCTATTTTATATGTAAACAATAAATAAATTACATTAGGACATAAAAATTTCAAGATTTTAAACATTATTACCAAGTAGTTATTAAAATTAATACCTCTTAACAATAGTCATCGATATTATTTACATGAATATACAACAATGAAATGTATGAAATTTTAAGCAGTCGTAATAGGCTGATAAGGCTTTATAATATTTCAATGAAATCTTGATAATTGAATTCCTCTCATTTTGCTATATCGATTTAAAAAAAATCATCAAAATCAGAGCCGTAGAAGCCGAGATATTGAACGCCGAAGAGGGCGCGCTCTTTTTGAACGCGCGATTTCAATTTCTATCATTCATCCCCTCCCCCCGGTTTTGCGGCTCAAACGGTCGGTTTGGCGATATTCATTGAATTTTCATATAAAAAGCACACGTGCGATAATATTTATAAAAGCACATACGAAAAGTTCTTAAAAAACCTACCAAATTCAATTTTTGTTGTTGTTACATTATGCATAGTTTTGCAGCTAACGCTTGTTGACTTTGACACTTGATATCTCGGAACTTATGTGACCGATTTGAACGTTCTTTTTTTCAAGTTAAGCGTCTTTCCGAGAACTATTTTTTAGTACTTTGGTATATATTCCAACCCGCAAAACGGCTTCACGAAAGTATTTGTTTATAAAGTTAAAATTTTTCGAATTTTTAAAATCGCTCCAAAAATTATTAAAAAAAAGAAAATTAATATTATAACGATTCTATATGATAGTTAAAGAGTCCAAGTATGTGTAAAAAAATCAGCGCCAATTAAAATGCCTAACTTTAACCCCAGCACTGACGCAAAAAAATAACGACATTTCGCGCTGAAATTTAGTAACAAATTGTCTCATACCAAAACTATCAGACCGATTTCGATCGGGTTTTGGAATTTCGTTTTGTAATCCTTTAAAGTACTTACATGTACATTTATAGTAGAATTGGACAATTTCTTACCTATCAGTTGAACGCTTCAAAATTACCTCGATTTTCATCACTTTCTTACGCTGTTTTGGCTTTCTAGCAACAAAAATATTGAATACGCAGGTCTCAAAACAATTGTGTCTTATAGCAAATTTCATAACAAACAATTTCAGCAGTAATAGTTTTTTCTGTAAACTGCATATTTAAGAAGTTATATTGGAAAATGTTAGAAAAAACACGTGATTTTTGAGTATTTTTGCAGTTTTTAATTTTTTCTGCAAATAGCACAACTTTTTTTCTTGGCGCAACCTTATATTTTCATTGTTTATATTATTTTCGACCGATTTTTACTAATATCTAATCTACGTCAAGCAACAGCCATATCTCGAAGGTTTTGAGCTTAATTCTCTTGGACTAATAGAGAGGAACATTTTCTGTTTCGGAGAGAAAAAGTATTACTTTCAAGCCGTGACAAAATCAAATACATGAGCAAAAAAAATTAAGTTTAAAATTTAAGTGTTACTTGATCTGTTGGTTGTATTTAAATACTTTTAGGTCCGCTGTGGAAAAAAATGTATATTTTTTTATGTATTTATTGTATTCTATGTATGAAATATTCAGGGCGGGAGGTTTTCCAATTAATACAGTGTAATAGAAAGAGATCAAATTCTCTATTAACTTATACTAAATTTTATTAACTAAAGTAAAAAGATAAAAATAAAAATTTTTAACCCAAAAAATAATGAAACCATCCATACCTCACATTAGCACTAAATTATGACTAAATTGTGCAACTTAATAAAACAATAATTTCTCAGCACGGGTACACGTAAAGGCGAACAAGATATACTTTGTAGATTTGTCTCAGATATCCTCGAGTAATTACGCTTGCCTCATGCAAGTTCGAAGCCGCGTTCAAGTGTACGAATCCACTATATTATCATGTAAATAATATTCATTTATGCAATTAATTTAAACGACATATTTTTACGTCAACACGATCTCGTGAGAAATAAATTTTATTTTGCACAGGAAAACGATTCGTATTGGATCGAAAAAAGTGATAGCTTATTATAATCCCTCAGTGGCGCAGGTTATATTTACATATTAATTTTGGTAAGAATTTTATAGTTATAATGTGAGGTGCGGCAGATGCACCTCCACGGTAAATGCAGACTGTGTTTCGTGTACTTCTTTGGATTTTAACTAGAGATTTAAATTCGAAATAAAACTATAAAAATGGAAAAAAAATATGTTTTTGTTTTCCTCATTTTCTCCCTATTATGGAACAATTGCAAGACAATCGAAATAAAAACATACTTCCATATATAACTAGAATAATCTGCAATAAGCAAAAAAATAGCACACATTTACGAGAACTTATACTTCAAAAAGATCGTCCTCGACCAAAATAAAACAGATTTAAGTATTATCATTTGCTACAAAATTTCAAAACACTGGTAAATGTCACAACTGCAAATGTATCTGTATCTAAGGAGATTTGGAATATAGTAAATACTAATTTGGGTTGATTAAAAAAACAACCTTTAGCTCCAACTTTAATGCAAAATGAAGTTTTGGTTTCAGATTTGTATACTGTTAGCAATATTTTTTGTGGCTACTTTGCTGGAATTGCGATGGTCTTTATGTGCTACCTACGGAAATATAAATAGTGACTATACTATAGGAACAATTAATAATCGGTCTATGTACTTTTATGAAATTGTTCAGGAAGAAATAGCAGAGCATCTGAACAACATGCAGAGTAAAAACTCAAGTGGGTATGATGGCATTTCAATTAATGTTTTGAAATATATTTCTAGATATCTCATTTATCCTCTTTGTTATATGTTCAATTTGTCAGTAAAATCAGGTATTTTCCCGAATGCCTTGAAGTTGGCATCAATTATACCACTGCATAAAAAAGGTGATACGACCATAATCGATAATTACAGGCCAATAGCACTTCTCTCCAGCTTTTCTAAATTATTTGAAAAGATTATTAATGGCAGAATTCTGAAATTTGTAAACAGTTGTAATTTATTATCAGTTAGCCAGCATGGTTTTCGTTCAAACCATTCAACTACCTAATACTGCAGTATATTCACTCCTTTCTGATGTTTACAAACAACATGAGGAGGGCAAAATTGTGATTTCGCTCTTTTTTGATCTAACAAGGGCTTTTGATTGCGTTGGGGAAGGTTTTTTAAGACGAAAATTAAATAGTTTAGGGATTAAGTAGCCGCTAGATAAATGGATTAGTTCATTCCTATCTGACAGGTCAATCAGCGTTAAGCTGACTGGTACGCAGTCACAGCAACATAAATTGAGTATTGGAGTTCCGCAGGAAAGTGTGATCGCTCCACTGCTGTTTTTGTTAGATTCTTGCAAAGCAATATTTAAAGTTAACAAGGTACTCACTCTTTATTCAATACTTATTTACGAGTCCGCTATTTTTGTGAAGCTAAACCCCGACAAGTTTCCTCTGCGAAATAGTTTGCATGTTCATGGTACAAAAAATGCAAGTCATATCATCATTCAAAACTATAATTTAAGTACTTTCAGGAGAGGTCCGCTTTTTTTGTGTGCCAATATTTATAACTCTCTGCCTGTAAATATTAGAAATATTTGTATTTTATCGAAATTCAAATACGAGCTGCGTAAGTTTTTGTGTGCCCATGCTTTTTACTCCGCACAAGAATTTTATTCCTGTGTTTCACATAGAAATGCCTAACAAAATTATTTTAACGTATGTGTAGTTTACTTTACACTAGTTGTATTATTGACGCATCATGTCCTGTATGGGTTCTATGAATAAAGATTATACTACTACTATACTACTACTACTATTTGACGTTTCTATCTCACATATTTGGTTCCACTGTTCCCAGAACCGAAAATGCCCTCCTTATTTTTCGGATCTTGTCGTGTATAGTTAGTTTTCGATTATCGAAAAGTTAGCTTCATTTTGGCCTAACTTTAATCGGCATTAAATATTACTTTCCTTCACATCAAAATCCGTGCGATAGAGAAAGATGGCTATAATGAAGGCGTCTAATAGTCACCGCCCATTTCGCCCTTCTACAAATAAGAAGTGGATCTTATTCGTGGAAGGGCGAAATGGACGGTGACTATTAGACGTCTTCATTATAGCCATCTTTCTCTATCGCACGGATTTCTATGACTTTCTTTATCGCTCTCACGTAACGGCCGATCAACCATGGGGCCTTTCCGACCCTGTATAGAATAGTCTATAATTTTGGACTTATAAGCCTGAAATGAATGGGTTAGGTCAGGTTAGGTTAAGTAATCTATGAATAACTAACTATTTTATTGTAATAACTATTTTATTATAATGTAAGTTTTCATTGGTATATCCCAGTATATCCCGAATTGTGTGGTGCATATCGGTACATTTGAAAGCAAGTCTTACCAAATATTCGCCAAAGCTATGTAAACATCGTTTGAACTATTCAACAAGCGAATGTTATTCGGTATGGATGATTCACTTTGGGGAGGACAATGTACCAACATCAGCATCAAGCAACTTCTACTAAGTATTATTCTATAATTCGTAAAAGAATGGCAACAGTACATAAACTCAAACACATCGTGTAGTAGAACATTTAGAATATTCGAGGAGATATTTGTTGTATGCTCAAATAATTTGCAAACATTTGATATATTTATATTTGACTAATATTTAATGAGTAACCCCATTTTCTGCATCTAGACAAGAACTTGGTTGCCTAGAAACTAACAATAGTCTCTAACATATTACGCTTATGGATGTAAAAAAACTTACCAACTTAGGTGTTAGAGAGTCTAACAAATTTCCTGCAAATGTTATCTTTCCACTTCATTTCCTTTGTAGTAAAATAATGAAGAAAATAAGGAGCGTCGTTTACGGTAGGTCATCCTATAAAAGTCGGCCAAGTTCGGTACAAAAAAATAGTTTAGAAGTCATAGGTTCGATTTTTTGAGAAATGCTGAATGTCGAAAATAACATTTCTTCATTTGTTTAAGATATAGGAAATTTTGGATGCTTTTTGTAACACCTTATAACATTAGGAAAATATTTGTTTTTTCACACAGGTTTTTTTACGAAGAATTCAGTGAGGTACACGACATTTTTCGATTGTCTCTGATTACAGACATATGTTTTTTCTTTTCTCTAAATTTGCGTAAAAAGTGATGAAATTTTATGAATATATAAAATATTTTTTTTGCTATTAAACTATTTCTTATCAAGTATTTGATTAATGAATGTATTTGATGTATCTATAAATAAAAATCCCAGGTATACTGAAGTGATACAAGCGATATAAGAAATAATTAAAAAATCAATTCAAAATCAAGGTATCGAGATGCGGAAATGACAAACTTTTTTCTATTTTTTTGGGGAAATAGTAGAAACCTCAAAAATTGTCGAATTTGGTCCACTCTGCATACTAGGTAAAAGTAAAGTATTTGGAAATATGTAGTACATCAGAATATAATAGTGCGAGTATTATGTTCATTATTATAGCTTATTTAAACAGGAAACTTGGAAAACTACAATTAAACCTATATTTGACCACCAACTAGACTAATTCACTTACATAGACCGATTATGACAATCTACTGCGGAACCTGTCGGATCAAGAATTATAACAAGCATTGAAGATCAAAGGCATGCTATGCCGGTTAATGTCGAATAATTTCTTAATTGCATCTGCGGCTGCTACATGACCTTTCGGTGACTTCCTCAAGTTCAAGTTGGGATATTTAGCCTTACGTACAGACGAGCAGTTAACATTAGAAAAAGATGACTATATAAAGAAAAATTTATTTAAAAAATTGTTTAGAATACAATTTTAATGTCATATGATTGTAATAATTCATAAAAAAAATATATAAATGGGAAACGTAGTCGAGCAGTTGGGAAACTGCTCGACTACGGGCTCCTGGATTCAAAATAAAACGATTAAGGTGAACATACATGTATACTAAAAAAGTCGCCTACTGAGTAGGGTTTCTGGTCGAGACTTCTCGAAGCGAGAATTCCCGGAAAATCTGGCCTTACTCGAGACGAGAAAAAAGTGTCGAGAAATCGAGAAATTTAAAAATCACGCGCGTCTTAAGTTCTTGACTAGAGTTCGTTTCGTTCATGCGTTCAATTCGTTTCTCGGCAAATAACTGAGCGGTTAAAGTGGTTTCTCGACTAGCTCATGATTTATTTATTTTAAGTTTTCAAGGATTTAATTTACTTTGATGATTCTTATTTTTTTAATGTACCTTGTTATAAGTCTGTGTAGAAATTTTATTATAAGCAGATACCTAATAATGTTGATGTTGATTCTGAAAATATTTAGTACCTGTTTCTTTATTTAGTTGATTATTTTATTTTTGTTTTGTTAATGTGATTGTGATTATAAGTGATAAATTAATAGGAAGAACGGTTCTGTATCTTTACATTAAAGCTTGTTTTTTTTTTAAAGATTTCTTGGGTTAAATTCCTTATCTACTGTTTGTTTAATTAAAAGACTGCATGATTAATGATTATTAATAATTATTGGAAGAACGCTACGATTCAAAAACATTGAAATAAACATAAGTTTTCAAGAGGAAGATACTCAAAGTTTAATTTAGTTCTGTTAGTAGAAGTAGAAACATAAGTAATTAATAAGAATACTGAATAAATAATAAATGTTAATGATGATTGTTAAGTATAATAGCATTGCAATGCCAAAATTATGACTTTTATAAGTTTTAGAAATTTCTCGAGAATTCGAAAATTCCTTGTCCCGAGAAAAAAAGTAGGCCGAGAAATCAGCAACCCTACTACTGAGGTATAGCCCTCTCAATGTGGTACCGTGACGGTACTACTGTCAAATAACGTTTATATATGCCTATAACGACTTGAGCTACAGACTTCTTACTTGATACTACACTTCTTTATTTATTCAAGTGTAATCTCTCAGAATAGTTTAGGTACAGGAAAAAACATTTATGTATAATATATGGTGATGCACTATATACAGGGTATTTATTAAGACTTACAAACTTTAAAGGGTGAATTTTAAGATAAAAAATTCACATGAACATGGGTCCGCAACGGGTTGGTTCTTGAGATACAGGGCGTCCAAAAAAATTCTTGTTTGGTGTTTTGATTATTTTGCCTTTTACAAAATTTTGATATCGTTTATGGATTTAGAGTAAAACTGACATTTTTTATAAATTAAATATAAAATCAGTTTATGGATAGTAATCAGATTAGTCTAGTACGTAGGTGTCACATAACAAAGAAGCAAATTCATAACAATAATTAAAAGGTTCAGTGTCAAGCTAGGTGTCCTTTAATTTTTGCTTACTTTGTTTTTTAAAATCTTCTTTACTATGGCTCTTTACGCTTTTGCTGATATGTTATTAGTTTTGGGTTATTGTGAAGGGAATTGCCCTGCTAGTGTTCGAAGATATTGAAAGATTTCCTAATCGAAGAATTCCAAATCACAAAACATTTGCTGTGGAAAGACGCCTTCGGGAAACAGGATGCGTTTTATCTTTAATATTAAATCGTGGACAACAATGTACGGTTAGAACTATTCAGCTAAAGAAAAAAATTTTGGAAAAAGTCGAAAAAATTCCAATAATAGAGTATTAAAAAACTTACATCCATTTCATCTTCAATCAGTCCAAGGACTTTTACTAATATATCCTCCAACACGTCTTGCTTTCAGTCAAAGTATTCAGAAACTCAGAAATAGAGATGATAATATCCACAAGCAAATCCTGTACAGACGAAGCCGCTTTTACTAGTTAGGAGTATTTTTAATTCACATAAGAACATATTTATTGGATGAAAATCCACATATAGAATCAGTAAAAGACGATTCCAACAATGAATTTAAGATTAATTTTTGGACTGGTATTATTGGTTTTTTAATTAGTCCAGACAATTATTTAGAATTTCTCCAAACGAAATTACCCTATATGCTTGAAGAGTTACCGATAGTACTATAAATGAATACAATTTTCACACATGATGGGGCGCTTCGCCATTTTGCCTTACCGGTAAGGCACTACTTAGCAGTACCCTAACAGGTGGATAGGGAGAGAAAATAATGCCTCGTTAAAATGGCCACCTCGATCCCTGGACCTAAACCCATGTGATTATTTCCTTTGGGGAGCGTTGAAGACCAAAGTTTATAGCTTTCCAGTAAATATAGAAAACGAATTATGGGAAAGAATATAAAATGAAGTTATTGTCCACTTTTTTTTAATTTTGCAAAAACGTGGTCTATTTTCTTATAATAGTTGGTTGATGTTTAGTGAAATAAACAGTACGTATTTGACAGTTGTTCTCAGTGCACAAGTTTTCTGACGCTTATCCAAATCGCCAGATTTCTTCACAACGCATGTTTGGAAGAATTCACCAAAGATTGCGTGATACCGGTTCCTTGAGCAAACAGTGCCATTTATCCGGAAGACCAAGGTCGGTATCCACTCCTAGAGCAGAAGAAGAAATTCTAGCACTGGTAGAGCAGAATCCAGGTACGAGTGTGCGGATAATATCAGCCGAGGAAGGAATTAGTGGTCCTCTTGTTTGGAGAATCCTTCAAGAGCAACTGCTTTATCCATACCATGTGCAACGAGTACAAGCCTTAAATCCAATAAATGATCATCAAGCACGTTTGGTATTTTGCCGCTGGTTTCTACGTCATGATGCTGAAGACCCCCGTTTTCTTGCAAACATTCTTTTTACTGATGAGGCCGGGTTCACAAGAAATTGAGTGTTTAATTTTCACAATACGCATATTTGGGCCGACGAAAATCCTTATGCTCTAATATAATCTGGACATCAGGCACGTTTTTCATTAAACATTTGGATGGGTATTGTAGGTGACAGGTTTCTAGGTCTTGTTGTTTTACTAAACCGATTAACAGGCGCTGCTTACCTCAACTTTCTGCAGAACACACTGTATGAGTTTTTGGAAGACATTCCTTTGAATCAAAGGTAACAAATGTGGCTCCAGCATGATGGTGCTCCAGCTCATTTTTCCATGGCCGTTATAGAGCATTTACACCAAACTTTTCCACATTAGATAGACTTTTCCACGGAAGGGCCGGACCTGTTTTATGGCCACCAAGATCGCCTGATCTGAACCCTCTAGATTTCTTTGTTTGGAGATATTTGAAGACATTAGTGTATGGTACTCCTGTAAATAGCCTGAAAGAGCTGCAGCTACGGATTAATCAAAAGTGTCAAGAAATCCAAACCAAGGAGGGTGTTTTCGAAAGAGTTCGAATATCGTTGAGACGAAGATGTCGTGCCTGCTTGGAAATGGACGGAGGGCACTTTGAACATCTTCTGTAACTTTGTTTTTTGTTTGTGAAAAGCTTCCTTTGTCGGTTTATTCCTAATAAAATAAAATGTTTGAAAAACGAATAGTGGCCTTGCGGACCCATGTTTGTTAGGACTTTTCTGCTTATTTTGGTTCATACTATTACCTCCTGAAATATTTTACACTCTTTTTCTAACACCCTGTATTTACTTTGCCCTCTTATAAAAAAATATGTGTATCAAATTTGAAGTTCCTAAGAAAAGTAGTGTTCTGTTCTATATTTAGAAGGCTATATCTCAGTTGGCGTGTAATTTTGTATACAGGTAAGTGAGGCTAACCGTAATTTTCGTCCAAGGAACTTGTGGTCAAGCGTTGTTCATACTTTTCAGCGATGTATAACCATTGAATTTTCTATGAGATAGTCTCTAGATTGATAGTATTAGGTGGTGACGTATGACATCTGGCAGACTGTAAATCGCAGTAGGTGGTAATTAATGAAAACGACTGGCATTATCAGATATTAATGGCACTGTGCCCGCCGGAGCGGCCATCTCGGCGGCGCGCGGCGGGAAGAATTCGGTTATTAACGTTGGAACCAATTATCCCATACATACATGAAATTAATTACTTCAGTCGCCCAGCCTCAAAGGTAAAGGCTGCGTAAAGCCGTTAAGTTCCGACAAGTTAGAAGAAATCTGAAATAATTTTCTGTATTTATATAGTGACGGCGGAAACGAACGTACCTTCGAATCCCAAATAACGAAAATATTTAATGATACAATTTACCTTCACTTCGATTATTTCAGTAGATTCCAGTTTTGACAGCACAATAATGATATCATAAGGTGAGGCTGGATGGCCCATTACGCGCTCAAAAATAAGCTGAGGAAAAGAGGAGTGGTATTAATTTCTACGAGGATCATCTGTTTTAAAGTCAATTTTACATTTAATGTACTTGGTGACAGTGAACACATTATAAAAGTACTAAGTGAATCCATTGAATTGAATTAGTTCCTATATTTTCACTTAGTATTGAACAATTTTACTCGTTTATGACAACATTTGGACTTATCTGATACACTCCAATATAACAACGAATAAAAAGATACATTAAAAAAATTTCATACTTAATAGGTACAATTCTACCAAAATCTGAGTACATATTTCCAAATCCCATCCAGAATTTAGTATTTTGCCAGTTTGTGACATTGTTTATCTTCCGCATCCAATTCGCATTCCATTTGTTGTCGAAAAGTTAAAAATTGCAGTCATGTGAAAATTGAAGAAGCAGTGAATAATAACTTAGGTCCAGTATTTTAGGTCCTGATCCGGTCAACTAAATGAATTATTAGATGCCAAGGTAATGTATAAAACAACCTATTCGTCCGATCAGTTTCTGCTTTGTAAAAGTTAATCTTTTCGTATTTATGGCATGTTATGTTAAATCCACTAGTTTTGTACAATTGTTTTTTTAAGTGGAACTTCCTTTCTAGTTATTGACTTTTTTTTAAAGAAAATTAGTGAAAATTTGTATTCTACAATAATATTTTTAAATATGTATACGCAAATACATAATTTCATTATATTTGTTATAAGTTACAATCAAATAATTTCACTAAATTCTGAAAATTAAGTTTAAAAAAAAAAAACGAAATAGGTAGGCGTCTAATTAATATTATTATAATAAAGTCTGAATAAAAATTAACTCAGTAATAGTTAAATTCCATATAATATTAGAAAAAACTGAACCATTAATTTCTTATACGAGGTGCGGTTGGCAGCATTGTGTTGCGCATAACCTCCTCTGTAACCACATGTTCTTGGATTGTTGATTTCTCATTTAATTTTCCCGATATTGTTATTTGCCTGCATCGTGTTTAAGTGTTGTGGCGATTTTTGAAATGTGCGATTTTCTGGAACTACGATACAACGTAAAATTTTGCGTGAAACTGGAGAAAACTTTCACGGAAACGTTTCAACTTTTGAAACAAGCTTACGGAGATGATGTCCTGAGTCGTAAGGAATCTTACGAATGGTTTTCACCGTCGGACATACGTTGAAATCTAGAACACAAGAAGATGTGTAGCCGGTTTGTTAGATTCTGCTCAGGTGGACTCACGGTAGGCAGAAAACTTTGTGCGTTGTCAGTTCAGTCGAAATCAAATTCGATTTGATTTCAACGCAGTCGTTCAGTTGAGCTCACAGCGTACAGTGTTAAAAAGCGTTTATTTTTAACGAATTTTAAAATGGCAACCAAGTTTTCACCAGAGGATCACGAGAAATTAATCGATCTCGTACGAGAACATCCCCCATTGTATACCGTCCCTTCCAAACGTGTATTAGAAAACATTCGATCTTCACTTTTATTTTGACGACGAACTAATTAAATTCAAAGAAGATCTTTTTCATGTTCTTCTTCCTCAATAAGTATTGTCACCAAAAAATGTTCAGCCATTATCATGATAAAAATAAATTTTGCCATAGTAACAATAAATATTTTCGTCTGCATTTACCAGCATACAATCAGAAGCACTAAATTTAACATAACACTTTCCCTTCAAAACCGATAAAGTTGAACGCTACAGATTCTGCTAAAGCTATGGTTTGTCAGAGCTGTAGGCGACGCAAAGCAGACAGTCAGTTGTGCGCGTCGGACTTACGTTGGAATCAAGAACACAAAAAGATGGGTAGCTGGTTTGTTAGAGTCTGCTTAGGTGGACTCACGACTCACGGTAGGCAGAAAATTATGTGCGTCGTCGGTTCGGTCGAATTCAAATTCGATTTGATTTCAACGCAGCCGTTCAGTTGAGCTGACAGCATACAGTGCTAATAAGCATTTATTTTTAACGAATTTTAAAATGGCAACCAAGTTTTCACCAGAGAAGGACGAGGAATTAATCGATCTCGCACGAAAACTGCCCCCATTGTATATCGTCCCTTCCAAACGTTTATTCATTCGATCTTCACTTTTATTTTGACGACGACAAGTAATCAATTTAAAAGATCTTTTTCATGTTCTTTATCAATAAGTATTGTCAGCAAAAAATGTTCAGCCATTGTCAGGAAAAAAATTGTTTGCCAAAATAATAATAAATATTTTCGTCTACACTTATCAGCATACAATCATAAGCACTAAATCTAACAAAACACCCTCCTTTAAAACCGATAAAGTTGAACGCTACAGATTCTGCTAACCGCGTAGGTACGTCGTCTGCGACGCACAGTTCTAACAAACCAAAGCTATTAACAGCGTATAATAATAATGATAATGATAATGATAATGATAATAATAATAATAATAATAATAATAATAATAATAATAATAATAATGATAATGATAATGATAATGATAATGATAATGATAATGATAATGATAATGATAATGATAATGATAATGATAATGATAATGATAATGATAATGATAATGATAATGATAATGATAATGATAATGATAATGATAATGATAATGATAATGATAATGATAATGATAATGATAATGATAATGATAATGATAATGATAATGATAATGATAATGATAATGATAATGATAATGATAATGATAATGATAATGATAATGATAATGATAATGATAATGATAATGATAATGATAATGATAATGATAATGATAATGATAATGATAATGATAATGATAATGATAATGATAATGATAATGATAATGATAATGATAATGATAATGATAATGATAATGATAATGATAATGATAATGATAATGATAATGATAATGATAATGATAATGATAATGATAATGATAATGATAATGATAATGATAATGATAATGATAATGATAATGATAATGATAATGATAATGATAATGATAATGATAATGATAATGATAATGATAATGATAATGATAATGATAATGATAATGATAATGATAATGATAATGATAATGATAATGATAATGATAATGATAATGATAATGATAATGATAATGATAATGATAATGATAATGATAATGATAATGATAATGATAATGATAATGATAATGATAATGATAATGATAATGATAATGATAATGATAATGATAATGATAATGATAATGATAATGATAATGATAATGATAATGATAATGATAATGATAATGATAATGATAATGATAATGATAATGATAATGATAATGATAATGATAATGATAATGATAATGATAATGATAATGATAATGATAATGATAATGATAATGATAATGATAATGATAATGATAATGATAATGATAATGATAATGATAATGATAATGATAATGATAATGATAATGATAATGATAATGATAATGATAATGATAATGATAATGATAATGATAATGATAATGATAATGATAATGATAATGATAATGATAATGATAATGATAATGATAATGATAATGATAATGATAATGATAATGATAATGATAATGATAATGATAATGATAATGATAATGATAATGATAATGATAATGATAATGATAATGATAATGATAATGATAATGATAATGATAATGATAATGATAATGATAATGATAATGATAATGATAATGATAATGATAATGATAATGATAATGATAATGATAATGATAATGATAATGATAATGATAATGATAATGATAATGATAATGATAATGATAATGATAATGATAATGATAATAATAATAATAAATTTAATCCATAAAATCATAAAACATGATCGGACAGGTCAATAAAAGTCAATTTACAAAACTATACAAAACTACAACACATAAAACAGAAAAAAGTAAAAGACATTACAGGATACTTAAACGACCTGAACTTGAAGCTTCAAAAACAAGAGACATTGGTAAATTGCTTTTCAAAACAAAATTCGCTTATGGGAAGCACAAATGAGAAGTAAAAACTGTTTTCATTTTTTAACATTATTCAGTCACGAAAACATTGAATACGGTCGCTAGGCTGAAGAACTGGAACTACTGTCAGAACAATTCACTGATTGATTTTGCGATTTTAAGAATATGGATAGCACTTTTAATATTTTTGCAAATCCTTGTAAGTGTAATGTGGAAGATGCTCCGCTTCACCTACAAAAAATGGAGTTGATCGAGATTCAAGAAGACTAAATTTGATGGTGTGGAACTAAGCCAATTTTATAGAACACACCTTTCCGAAGAAAAGTTTCCACAGCTGAGAGTTTTCGCACGAAACATAATTTGCACATTCAGAAGCACGTATAAATGTGAGCAGCTTTTTTTCAATCATGAAATTTAATAAAAATAAGCATCGTACTCGGCTTACAGATGTTAATTTAGAAAACACTTTGCGCGTATTAGTCCAGACGGTATCTGTTTCAAAAAGCCATATTTGGGTGAATCGTATATCCACGGAGATTTTTGGCTTTTTGGCTTTCAAATATCACTAGAAATGAAAATTTTTCTATGCGCATAAAAAAAACGTGGGCTTAACTTTTGGCGGCACAATATGTTAAAAAAATTGGAAAAATGTCATATTTTTCTTCCTATTTAATTATGTATCTTTTTAAGAGTTGATTTTAGGCGAAAATGGAAGAGGAAAAAAATGTTTGTAATTAAATTTTTTACAATACATGACTGGTTACAAATCGAATGAATCATGATTATTATGGTAAAAATCGAAAAAATCACAAAAATGGGGTTAAAAAACAATACTTTTTAGGGAATTTTTTTGGTGTATTTAAATTGGGTGTAGGACCTTTATACTTGGCTCAAGAAAACTTCATGTTATGTAGAATCATCACACCAAATTTCATCAAAATCGGTTCGATAGATTTTGCATAATAATTTTGCAATCCAGATTAAAAAAAAATTGCAAATTTTCAAAATTTTGCACAGCAAAAACCAAGGCCCTTAGATACTTGAAAATTTAATCACATATAGAAGGGCTCTCAGGCTTTCAAACTTTTTTTGAAAAATTCGAATCCGTCAATTAGGAGAGCTCTGGCGCTTGTTTAAACATTGGTCGAATTTTTGTACTTATAAACAATTAGAACTTTGTGAATATTCAATCAAATCAAATTTTTTAAAGCAGGTTTTAAAAGTTCTTGGAAAGACGCTTTTTTAAAAAAAAACAGATCGATTGATCAATTAGTTACGTAGTTATAGCCGTCATTTACACTAAATGTACTGGGACATCCGGGCTAATTTTTCGAAAAATACCTTTGGTATTCCGAGTACTTACCAGGTCTAAGATTACAATACTTTTCTTCATTGGCAACCTACTTTAAAACGTGTTTAAAGTTATTTATGCAAGCGAGAAATTCAATAAAATCGTACGGGTGGTGGTGGTGGGGGAAGCAGAGAGCGCGGCCGCTTCGGCCTGCTCGAAATTGAATCGTCTATAACTACGTAACTAATTGATCAATCGATCTGTTTTTTTTTAAAGAAGCGTCTTTCCAAGAACTTTTAAAACCTGCTTTAAAAAATTTGATTTGATTGAATATTCACAAAGTTCTAATTGTTTATAAGTACAAAAATTCGACCAATGTTTAAACAAGCGCCAGAGCTCTCCTAATTGACGGATTCGAATTTTTCAAAAAAAGTTTGAAAGCTTGAGAGCCCTTCTATATGTGATTAAATTTTCAAGTATCTAAGGGCCTTGGTTTTTGCTGTGCAAAATTTTGAAAATTTGCAATTTTTTTTTAATCTGGATTGCAAAATTATTATGCAAAATCTATCGAACCGATTTTGATGAAATTTGGTGTGATGATTCTACATAACATGAAGTTTTCTTGAGCCAAGTATAAAGGTCCTACACCCAATTTAAATACACCAAAAAAATTCCCTAAAAAGTATTGTTTTTTAACCCCATTTTTGTGATTTTTTCGATTTTTACCATAATAATCATGATTCATTCGATTTGTAACCAGTCATGTATTGTAAAAAATTTAATTACAAACATTTTTTTCCTCTTCCATTTTCGCCTAAAATCAACTCTTGAAAAGATACATAATTAAATAGGAAGAAAAATATGACATTTTTCCAATTTTTTTAACATATTGTGCCGCCAAAAGTTAAGCCCACGTGTTTTTTATGCGCATAGAAAAATTTTCATTTCTAGTGATATTTGAAAGTCAAAAAGCCAAAAATCTCCGTGGATATACGATTCACCCAAACCAAAACAGATACCGCCTGGTCTATATGTACTACTGATATTGACCCCAATATTGATCTCATCTCATCATCTTGTTTCTCAGCTTCAAACTCAAGTATCTAATTAATTTTCATTTTCTATATTTTTTTATTAATTTGCTTTTTATATGTTTGATTATGCATTATGATTAATAAATAAAAAAATTTGTGAATTTTTGTGGTTTCTTTATTCACTACTATCTACTTATTTCTTGCCTACGGCCCGCGACCTGATTAAGTACCGAAATTACGCCCTCAGCTAAGCAAAGGTTGCCTATACCTGGTTTAAAATAATCTAAGGAATAACTTTCTGAAGTCGTAACTTTGGCTTAAAAAACTATTTGTCTTATTTGTAAGAAGAAGAAAATTTAAATTGAATATTTAATATATCAGAGAATTATATTTCTCTGATATATCTGATAAATCGGAGTCAAATAAGCATAATGTGACATTAATGCATAACATTATCTATAATAATATTTTACAGCAAATTAAATTTACTAAACATTCTATTTTAAGCATCAAGTAAAACAAATAAATAACAGTCACCTCGAAAACAATCGGGAATACACCATAATATTCCTTAATAAAATAGCTGTACCTAAACCTACGTATTTAGGATATCCCAGACATGTTTTCGAAACGCTCATTTTTGCCTTTAGTATCCATTATAGTATTTACAGTACAGTATTTTGTGTTAATTAAAATAACGTTAACAAGCTGTTTATGGATTAATGAAATTCCAATGTGCAAGTTTTATGTCTGTCTTAAAAATTTTTATTAGTCTAAATATTAAAAATACCAGCATATTAGTTAGCACTTTGTATGCTTCTTTTTCTTTATTATTGACTCACCTAAGCATTTTATCTTAGGTTCTAATGGTAACAAAAATATATAATTTAAACAAATTATATTATCTTGAACAAGAAATTTTCGAAAAAAATTGTTAGACAAAAGTTGTTGGTTTAGATGAGTGGTAAAAATTCTGGAACATACTGTATGTTTTTCGTGAAGCTGAAAGTAACCAAGACATGTTATATACCTTGATAAAATAGGTACTAAATATTTTAATTTAAGTTTTTTATACCTTTTTACATTTTGAACGTGACATTAGAAATACCTAACCGTCTGGGTTGTAACTCTATATGTAAAGTAAGGAAGTAATTTATTGCTAGTAACAACTCAAGCTTTCGCCCAGACATTCATTTAAGAGTATCTAAATTGGGACTTCTATTTAACACCTACATGAATTGAAAAACAAATTTATATCATGCACCGACATTAATAGACGCGACACTTTGAGGATGCACTCCTAAAAATTCAAATAACTATGCATGGCCTCCTACAAATGTTACAACCATTCTGATCAGTAAATTGTGAGGCTAAAAATAATCTCGCCAGATAGATAGATGTTGAGGGTCACGTATGCAATAATAAGTATCCTCAGTTTGTGTGACAGAAGGGTCTGTGTATTAGTGTTATCAGGACATTAGTAACACTTGCTTATCTAATCCAGCTAAATCATTCACTCGAAATCGTAAAAACAAAGATTTACAATATACACAACTAGTTGATACAAATACTTTCAATAGTAAATACTTAATAGTAAATAAGATTTTCACTGTTTTCTCTAATAACGTAAATAGGTATGTAATCTATACAATTATATTATAAACAAATGTAGTTATATGTATAATGATAAAAATATTAATAAATAACCCCTTGTTTCAATATGATAAGACAAAGGTATGATTTTGCAAATATAGCTTTGTCTAATATCTCACACTAAGAAAGGATAATTCTTCTCGATTCCATAGTATAAGCACAGCCTTCTACACTGAAAGAAATGGGCTTATTAAACTGTTTATCTAGAATAATGTGTACCTATAGCGCATATTAAAACTTTTATAACAAATATACAACTTTTATTAAAAAAATGGAATCATCTCCATACTCATTATTCAATGAGTTTAAGTGCAAGGTGCTTAATATACCTTATGCATCTATGAAATAAAGGTTATAATGAATTATATACGCCACGGTAGCGCAGTCGGTCGAGAGTGCGGTGGCAATCATTTCTCGGCTAGGCTTCCTACTGTGGTCCAGGTTCGATCCCCGGTGTCGGCACTGGCAATGTCGATGGATAATGGGTGTTTGTCCGCGTTTTTTCAAATGTAGCCGCCTTCCGCACAAGCCTTTGGCTTTTGGATTTAGGGGTTGTCTCATTTCTGTGGTGTGTTTTATGTTTAAAAAAAAATTACTTATACAATATTATGTGTTATAGACTTTATGTTCCAATTATATAGTAGGGAAGATTTTTTGTATAAAGACCAGTATCCAAATTTGTATTTAACAATTGTATTAACAGAATGATTCGTTCTTATACTGAATATGTTTCCGTTTTTAACGTGTAAAACGCATCTTATAATGGTTAAGTGATCGTCACCTCTCGGTGCATAATCGGTTATGATCGTTGTTAAGTTATATTCATAGTCTTGTAATAATAATCATATGTCAGACCCGAGAGCGAAGTGCGCCGACTCAATAAGAAACCTGGCTATTCCAGCCGCTGATTTAGGGTTCGCCGCACGAGCTCATCCCTTCTAAGATTTCAGTAGCATGCTATGCATGAAGCAGAACGGTACTCAACTATCTTATACAGTCCACTTTTATTGTCCATACATGTTCAATCATTGTCAAAATAAACACACAAAACCACAACGTCTTTATTATCTTTACTCAAGAAGAGAAAATACAACAATCGTAAAATTTCCGACAGTCCGCTGTGCATCGACTTACACACGTCTAGTTTGATGAAAATGGACAGTATATGCACATGTTTTGTGGGATACATGATCATATCGCGTTGTGTGAAATGGAAAATTATTATGTAAGTATCTAACTGTTTTATGGCTTGTAATTGTTTTGTTTTTTCAAATGTAAATCTTGTCTAAATCTTAAAAATTATTATTTTGTAGGTCCTATTAGAAATCGCTGATGTTAAGTTTTACATAAGATGGAGGAACAGAAGGTTAACGGTGACAAAGAAGAGCATGGGTATAAAGTCAATCAACCAGAGGAAATAAAATTATATGGAAAGAAGCTCAACCTTTCTGGGGATGCTTCATTCTTAAGGTGGAAGAGTTATAGTGCAAATTCTCATGTAATACAAGAAAATACGGGTGCATCGTTGCTAAGAAAATAAACTGGACAGTTTTGGGAGCGATTTGTCATCATTTTTAATGCTTAAAAGTATGTTTTATGTATGTTTACATTAGAACCTTAGCTTGTAATTACAGTTATCCAATAAAATTTCTGAAAACTTAATGACATATGTTTTTAACTCATACAGAGTATACAACAGTTTAATACATTTATTATTATAAAACTTATAACCAGTACTAGATGTTCTAATAACGATATGGAACACTTTAATAACAGTTATTGCTATTATTTCGTAAAGGGTATAAAAAACGTTGTATACTAGTTATACAATAATTTAATAAAGAATAAGGTTTATAGTCACTATACAACTGTGCTAGCAATACGCGTTTTATATCCAATATTCACCTATTTAACTGTCACATATAGAATACAATGGTCTTATAATGGTATATAGAATTCTAATAAAGAATAAAACGCATTTCTTTCAGTGCACAAATGCATTCGATTATTTCATTGAAATGAAAAAAATTTCAAAAAAATTGTTCAAATTCTAATGGCTCGTCAGTCTACTACCCAATCCTCCTCGCTGATAATTTCGTCCTAGAACCTTGACGGGTTGTGGGGCAGAAAGTTGGAACGGGTGGACATCCTGAATCGTCTAGACAAAGACGTGATGGTCATCTAGGAAACCAAACTCAGTGAGAGCTACCGAATCCCCATCTTCGACTATGACATTTACAGACAAGACAGATACCACAACATGAAATTCCTATATGGCACAGCAGGACCACGATAGCAAGAGGACGGGCTCTGCTGAACTACCAAAATGCACACGACGATATAACAATACTCATCATCAGCCTTCTTGACATACTAGACCTAGCCATCCTAAAATCCATCCCGCTAATTGCCCAAATATCCGCCAAGTACGAAGGGTCTACCGCCCAAAATCCAGTCACGCTGGTTTTGGGATGAGACAAGAAAGAATGTGAGGGCACCTTCACGAGGAGGTTCACTGACTGGGGACGCTTCCGAGCAAAGGAGCAGAACGCTCCCCGCCATTGAAATCAGCCATGTCCTGGAGGCAGGCAGTCCTTATTCTCACATTAAAAACGCAATGACGCAAACCACGACAAAGACAATAGTTCCTCGACTGACAAATCCGAGGGGCATGCACTCCGAGGACACCAGACAATTCATATGCGACAGACGACACTTCAAACGGCTTGCCACCCGCACCCTTCTCCCCCAAGACAAACACGACTTAAACGTACTAAACTGAAGGGTGAAGGCGGCCCTGGATGAGCTGGCACAAGAAAACTGGGCCAAACACTTGGAGTCGCTGGATCCACAAGACAACAGCCTCTGGAAAACGCAAAGGGCCCTGCGACTGCCCGCCCGACGCAGCATTTCCCCAATCCGCGGCAGCAAGGGGGTGGTATACACGAATTAGGAAAATGCCGAAGCTATTGCCGCCAGCCTGAAACTGCGTTGTAGACTGCCCCAGCTGCTCGATAAGGACGAAGAATTGGAAACGGCGGCAGACCGCGCGGCCCGACGCGAAGTCTCGACAGAGTGCCAAACAATGACACTATCCAACCGGCAACCCCAAACGAACTCAAACAAACAATACGACACCTAAAAAACAGAAAAGCCCCCGACAAATACACAATACTACACTAAAAAGACTACCACAGAAAGGTCTCATGGCCCTACTCAACATAACAAACTCAGACATTTTTCTAAACGCTGGAAAACAGCAAATGTAAAACTTATCCCCAAATCTAACAAAGACCACACCTTCTCATCCAACTACCGGCCCATCGTCCTACTCCCGGCTAATGAGCAAAGTGGTAGAAAAAAATCCTTACCCGCCTAAAAACCCACTCCGATGAACTGTGCTGTGAGTCATTCCGGACGAACAGTTCGCTCTTCGCCCCAATCACCACCGAATTTCAAATCCTACGCCTCACAGAGAACATCACGGCGGCTTTTAAGAAGGGACAGTTCACTGGAGCTGTCTTCTTGGATGTCGCAAAGGTTTTTGATACGGTTTGGCATGAAGACCTACTGATGAGAATACTCATAAACCAATCTCCCAAATCCTTTACCAAACTCATCACATCCACCGAAAATTTCGCATTCAAATCTAAGACACCTTCTCCATAATCCGACCTATGGAAGCGGGATATAGTGGCAGATTGTTTTAAATCTGCATGTTCAAAAAATAAAACCTAAACTTGATTCAGTTGAATTACCATTTCAATAAATTATCGTGCCGCGTCGTGTGGGGATTAGACAATAATAAAATATAATACATATGCAGACAGGGTATTCCATTTAGGACGGATTTCTTGTGTGCGTTACCCGCCTTTGATACATTTGATATATGATCATATAAGTTAGCCATTGCCTTAAAGTGCGGATTACGATAATAATTATTCAAAATGTCTACCAATTTACTGAGCACATAAATTTACAAAAGCTATGTCATGATGCATGGATATGATAATGAAATTGGAATAAATAATTAATTGTTATTGACCAAAAATAAGGCTATTACTGAAGAAACCACACAACAAAATTTTAATATTACTGTAAATATTTGGTAACTATATTTTCCTTAATAAATAATCTTTGACATGCATCTCGTGACCATAAATGTGCATATGGAAGACGAAATGTTTTTTTTTATTTAATTTTTCTTTTACTACAAGTTGTAACTATATTTGTCGTCCGCCCACAACTTGACAGCAGGCGGTCGAAGTCGCGAACACCAGCGAACGACATGGTTAACACCTAATCATTTGAGGAATGCTGTTTCCATTTGATGTTTTTTACATTGCAAAATTCTTTCAGTATACAGCAGATCGCAGATCGAATATTGTATTAGTGAAAGATCACATGATTTTTACTGTTCTATTGTCTCCTACAAATCTTGATGTACCTACATAGATTCTGAAAATTAAAAAAAATTTCACGGCTTGCTCTCAAATGTTGCTTATACAGACTGTTTTGCAGTGATGGCCCGTTAGAAAATTTCAGAGACCACTTCGATTTCAATTTTGAAAATTTAAGTTTACATATTGACTTCCAAATTTTGATAGGCGTAAAATATACCACCAATTTATGTATAACATGTATAAAACTTTTATGATACTTTTCATTTTTGAAGTTGATCACTATGTTTAATAAAACAAAATTTCTTCACGTGATTACTGCAGTCCATAATTTAAGGACGTGTACCTAGTTTCATTTCATACTTTGTAATTTCCTGTTAAATTTAACACTATATATACATTACTTTATTTTCTCTATCAGTATCAAGTCTTCAGCCATCGCTTTTGTTAAGGACGTGAAAACACTGGTTTCCTGAAGAATGATCGGCGTTAAACGTTATACCTATCATTTGGTAGCGATGTTTTGAAATATGAAATTAATTAACAGCAGTTATTCGCATATTCGAACAGTTACTTTTATTATTTATAAGTAAAACTAACTGCAGTTAATCTTTTATTGTCTAGAGTGTCTAGAGCTACTGGTACAACATGATTAACGTCATATTGTTAATACTAAAATTACAATTTTCTCAGACTTAAAATCCCTTAAAGCTAAGGAAGGAGACAATACAATACCTGTACGTGTAGACTTGGATCAAATCCTTCACATTATATTTTACAATCTGCTTTACTATACTATTTTATAGCTAACGGTACTTGCTATTCTTAATTTAAAAAGTAAAATAAGTGTGGAATCTACAGCATGGTTGTAAGAATTGATTTGTAAAATATGTATATTTAAAAAATAATAAAATTATTCTAGTTGTAGAAAGTACGTGTCCTGACAAAAAATAGTTGTAATATTAGTTGAATTCTGATATAATCAATTTATAAGTACAAATATTATAAGTAGTAGAATATAATCCAATACTTGAAAAAGAAATGTAGTCAAACACCGCAAAATAAAAAGATAGTCAATAATTAATTGTAAATATACTACGCAACAAAATTTTGTCATTTTTCTAATGCGCATAGCTCTGTCAATTTTTTCATTTTATAGGTACCTAATTATCTGACTATTATCTGATTATTTGACCGAGTTATACCATTTTGAAGTTATCCATATGTTTTTAATAAATACCGCCATCATATTGAACCCATTATGAAAACCATCATCTCTGCCACAGTATTTTCTAACTCCAAACCTATTTGTTGCAGGATAATGCACACCCCCATGTTGCGAGGGTAACTCGTGACTACTTGAAAGTAAACAGTAAAGAGTTACTGCCTCATCCAGCTAACAACCCAGACCTCAGTCCCATTGAGTACCTATGTATGGGACATGATGGGTATGAGATTACGTAACTTGGACAGGCTTCCAGATAACCTCCAAAATGACCAGCAACCTTCCTGAGACACGTATCGTGTAATGCTCATGCTGGTAGTATTCGTTAAAAACATTCATAACGCGGTCAAAAAAAAATCGTAGCCGTTTTTTTTCAAACTGCTTGTTAGAAAGTGCACTTTACGATGGTCCGTCTTTCGAAAAAAAAAAAAAATCGGAACAATCCAGATAACACGGCAAGCAATCAAATTTTTAAAGACAAAACGATTGGGCTTTATCAGGACATGGAGATGCGTCATCGACTCGCATCCATGCCGCATATATTTAAAAAAAAACAGATAATTACCTACAAAATAAAAAGAAAATCGACTTGATACGAGGAAAATTGACGGAGCTATGCGCATTAGTGAAATGACAAAATTTCAATGAAAAATTTTGTTGTGAAGTGTATATACTAATATTTTTGTTCCTAAGAAAATAAATTTGTATAAACAAATTTATCTGAATGTGACGAAAATAAAATGGTTAGACAAATATTACATGCATCAATACCTTAGTCATCACATTCATACATCTTCGTAAATATCGAAATCCACAATTCTGCAAGTAATTAAATACTAATCAAGTACAATGTGAAAGCAGCAACTAAAACGTGCAAATTTCAAAGTGTATATCTACTCTCAAAATGAGAAAAACGAAGAGAGCGACCTCGTTATACTTTTATATATAATTGGAAATGGTATGGCAAATTATAATGCCATTATATAGAGAATACTATTGTAGATGTTATAGAGGTATATTTATTTACTTTTCATTAGCAGATGTATAAAAGAAAGTTTTCCAAAAGTATATCAGTTATTTATTTAAATATTCCTGCAATTCATTTGAATAAATTACTATCGATTTAATCAAATAAATCGTGGTCTAAGAGGAAAAATGTTTTCTGACTAAAGATATTCCATTCCTTCTTCTCAAATTATATTAGATGACCACGACAACATGTAAAAAGTAGCTTCACCGAATAACGACCATGAAAACTACATTTGCTTTCATATTAAATTAAAAAAAAATAATAAATTTGATAAATCTACTTTGAAATCAATATAATCAAAAGACAATAAAGAGAATGTTAAATTTGAACTTTAAGATGCTTGCCAGTAAAAACTGCGTTTTGAGGAATGAAGTTAAACATTTTATTTTCAAAGCACTCTGAAATAATGGATCGAATTTTCAGTTTTCAGTTCGAAGTTACAGGTGTTTGAAATTTTTTAGCCAACATAATCAAATGCTTGTAACTTGTTGAGGGGTTGAAATAAAGATTTGAACAAATTCAAGAAAGCTACTCCTAAACGGGTACTAAACAATACCAAGGAATCAGGAAAATTAAAAATGGTCGCGTCACGACCTTAGTGATTTGGCATGGAATGCCCCCTATATTTAATATTACACACATTTTTTTAGTGACGTCTTTATTAAAAATGAGCTAGCAAAGACAGTCTTGAATTAATGTTAAACTTCTTTAACCATGAGGACTAATTAAATAAACAATATGTACTTATCTAAGACAAATGATTTACATTTTCTTCCATAAAATTGACTACTAATTTAAAATAATTAAGTATAAGGAAAATTATTCTTCATGTGCTTTCTGGGAAATGTTTTACTGCGGTTTTCAGTTACACGAAGACTTTTTTTGGATGAAAATGTTGCCCTAGTTCTCGCGTCTAGGTGCATTTTGAGGTGGAATCTTTGAACCATTTCGAGAACAATGACCACAGTTCTTGAGAAAATTAAAATGAAAACAAAATTTGATAGACACTGTATTTATTAATTTGTAATAAATGCATAATCCTTAATTAAAAAGTAAGTACTTGTTTATTCGTTCTATAATGAAAGCTGCAATTATCTTATTCATTGTAGACGGTTGTATTAAGTTACGACAAATCATCAACTTTGTCCTTTAATTTTTAAGACAACACGGCCATTGTTAATCCGCGGAAGAATTGCGTGTAGGCAAGGTTGATCGCAGTTTTCTTCATCAGACCAATGGCCGTACGTAGTTAGTTCACTTACGCTCAACTATTACCTGGAGCCCGGAGCAAAGGCGGCAATACGGCAGTCTTCATATTATGGACTCCGTTTAGCCTTTATAAGAGCCGACTTTCTGTCTTGTTAATCATTCATTGCACCAGTATTAAATCATTTGCACTTAAATTAAGTTCTTCTAACTATAAGGTACTTGCGACAAATAAGGCACATGCTAATTTTAATCACTGACAGTGACGGTGCGGTCTTAGCTTGCAATAGACAACTTGCACATATTTCTTTACATGTTAGAAATAATCCATACCTAAACTTATATTAAGAATATTAGATAGCTCGTAGATGTTATTAATTAATACTAATTAAATTAAGCAAAATAAGAGTTTTAAACGGGTATTTGCTTCCGCGCTAATTCATGACGTCATTTAGAGCGATCAGTAATCGAAAAGATGAATGACAGGTATAGGAGCATAGTAAGTAGCAGAGTACAGATCGCCTTATTTGGAGGCGCGCTTTTCTTTAGGTTAGGCTCCACCTCGTCGGAATGGGAAATGTAGACTAGAGGAGACGTCCCAGAAGCAGGTTGTGTTCTCGGTCGCGCCAAATGACGTCACACGCAACAAAGTTTACATTTTTATATAAATTTAAACATCTATACCGGTCTGGCCAGGTAATTCTTTCGCATAGACTAAGTAAATTACACGCATCTCCCCTATCAACTTTGGGTGGAAGGGGTCGGATATGACATATATCATCGGACTCTCGTAATTAGTTGGCTTTGGGAGCGCACGCGCCCCGCTGCATTTTTTGTGAACCGACCGAATACCTAAAGCGCTTTGCTGTTTGTTTATTTTTATTATTATTCCACTCAAATCTTTGCTAAGAAGTAGACGGAATGTTACAAAATAAAAATGGTGTACATTGCCAAACAAAAAATTAATATTATTAAATGGTATTGTCGTGCAGAAAGTGTAGAGGAAGTCGTTGGTCGATTTATATTTTCATACCCTGACGAACCAGTCCGCATTGCTAGAACTGTTTTGAATATTTTTCATAAGTTTGAGGAGTGTAGATGTGGTACAGTTCGTCGCATCTTAAAAAAGATGGTTACAAAGCCATAGAATGTTTGGGCTGGAATTTTAGGCGATATTTGAATTTATTACAAAATAGTGTTGTACCAGCTGTACAAAACTTGGATGTAAATTTTGAGGAAATTTGGTTTCAGCAAGACGGATGTCCTGCACACAACGCAAGGCCAGTTCAAGATTATTTGGAACAAACTTTTCCTGAAAGGCTTATTTCCACAAGAGGTATCATAATGCCTCCTCGATCTCCAGATCTGACACCCTGCGACTTCTTTTTATGGGGTCATTTAACGCAACTTCTCTACAAACATCGACACGAAAATCACGCAAATTTGGATGAATTACGGCTTAAAATTAGAAATATTTTTGGACCAGTTACTCCCGAAATTTTGTCAAATGTCCGTCAAGAATTTTACGACAGATTAGGGTATTGTGAAGCTCAAGCATGTGGTTTGTTTAAACACCTTATTAATTAATAATAAGCTTTATTTAATAAGCATTTGAAAATAATTCAATATTTTGCTTAAGAATTACCTCTTATTTTATTGTAGAATAACGTTTTAGTTTTTACTAAAGGTTATAAATAATTTGTAATAAAGTTGTAATGCTTTAGTATGGTCTCAAAACCTCTTATCATTCTTGTAAAAAAGTATTGTATAAAAAGGGTAATTACTGTACGTATGGCAACACTACTGTTAATTCCAGGCCGTGGCTTATACTCTTTATGCCATCGCAATAACGTATGAAAAACGTAATTATTGTCCAGTATTCTATCTTCCGTATGAACGTATCTTAGACGTACGTTGTTCCCAAATTCCTAATGCAGGACAGAAACAATAAACCAATAGTCAAGGAGAGCTTAGAACCGCAGGCTTTGCGTACTTCTTATGGCGTTTTTATTCCCTTATATCGATAGCATAAAATTAAAACGATATGGGGGCGGAGTCAGAATTATTAGGGGAGACTGATGAAATATTTATATAATTTACTAACTTTGTATCGGAAATAAAAATATGACCAGACCTGTATATAATTTGCAACATCAAAGAAATTATTTTTTTTTTGCCACTGTTAGTCGTTGACTACAAATTTATGAAGTTCTAAGAGAAATTAAATGTTCATGCATGTCACCTTTTTGACGAAATTGTATGTAACGTATAAGTTTAAATATTACAAAATATTTATTCCTATACTCGAGTGAATGTTTCTGATCTATAACCGCGAACGTAACCAATACTATACTTTTCATTATCCATGAAATGAGGTAATGGTAATAGCGGCCAAAACTTCTCCTGTGTGCCCGTCTTCCAGGCACTGTGAATCCACTTCTGCCTACGTTTTATTCTTCCCCTTTTTTTCTTCCTTAGCAAATACTATAATTCCCAATTCACTATTACGGAAATTAACGAACATACTTTTTGATATAGGTATGTATGTACACATTTCAATGCAGTACTTTCCATTCGCACAGTCAAATATTAGCCAGAACACAGAAGAATGTCGGTTATGTGTGAATGTACGGCTTACAGATATTTATAATATACCTAACATTAGATGTATAAACAGAGAACACTATACCAACAGTGTATTAACGAAACTCAAGTAGGGAACAAAGAATGTATAGTCTTTTCGAAGTCAGTTGAATATGTATAAAAACACCTGGCAATAAAATTTAATGAGTTCCATAGGCGTCCCTAAAAAAGTTTTCTGCTAAAGGTACAATATAATAATTTGTACCTACATAATATGTAGAAAATTTATATGTTCATATTTTAAACTATAAATAGTCTCCAAAAAATTTCATTATATTGATGGTATATTTTGGTTATGACATCAAAAAACATTTACATTTTCATTAAAATACTGCTCGGCAAGAACTCAATTTATCTTTAATTATCTCTAAAGTTGGTACTTTGTTTTCCTTATATACATTATTATTTATATTTATATATATTTTATTATATTATTTGTCCGCTCAACTACGTCTCTCGCCATGTCATCGATATTTTAAAATTTTTGTTTTCGCTTAGCCTTTACGCAATGATCTATAACCTTGTTTAATAACACAAAAAATTGTGGACACTGAAACTTTAGTTAATATGTGAATTTTATTTATAATTTCATTATCTGATTTTTTTCTTCCTTTTTTAAACAATCGTAAATATTTAAAACGAGACGCTGACATTGAACATGCGTAAATCTTTATTTTTAAATTCTAAATCTGTTTCACCAACAACTGGTTCTGCTAATTCAATATTGTCTGGCGGCTATTTCGTTTTGTTCCATTTCAAAAGGTCTCAAAATGCCATGTTGTAATAATATTAGTAAACAGAATATTCCTCTGATTTCTCCCTTTCGCAATTGTAATATGAATGATTAATAGAAGGTGCCTATAATAAAATAAAATTACCTGAATCACACCAAATTCCGCATTGCTGCACTGCACGGCTAGGCAATTTGTCAACAACTGAAATTTATGTCCTAGTCGTCCAGTGCGGCTGTGTTTGTGCGCTGTTTGCCCAGGCACGCGTTCTTCAACTGGGCGTATAGATTTCTACCACCTCCACGTTTAGCTCTACCAGACCTGTATATGGGTGTAGCTAAATAAATATGGGAACAAGTTTTTCAAATATTTCAATGTCGTGTTGCTGCATAGCGACCGAACCTCGTACATACTGCCTAGCTCTTTAGTCTTCAATTGAGATCGGAAAAACTATACCTAAAGTTCCACGTAGCTCCACACTGTAATAAAAAGTATGGTAAAATGTGAAAATATGAATGTTCAAGTAAAATCCATGTAACATTTATATAATATTAAATAAAACCTGTAAAATATATATCCATTATACATTAATTTTACTTGAACATTCCATGGCAATAGGTTACCATGGAAAGTTCAAGGAATTTTACCATACTTTTTATTACAGTGCACATTTAATCATACTTAAAGTGATTTTATTAACTAAATTTATTTAGGCTTCTGCAAACAAAACAATATCACCTTTAAAACTTTGTAACATATGTCTGTGTATGGACCAAGTTGAACAAAGGCTATATTTGACATACATTACACAGGCACACAAAAAAAGAAAGCGGTATGTTCCAAAGACTAGACCTATAAATCCTTATGTACGAGTATTTTGACGCGTTGAATCCAAATCCGGAATTGCTCCATTACCCTCTATTTATTTTAAATAGTGAAAAACGACCCTTAAGTACAGAAAATACGGAAAATTTCGCTTTAGGAGGGTTCAGCATTGTGACTGCATGACCATATTTTTTATGTTTTTGGCTGCACTGAATCCGATTCCAGAGCCAGATTTTTTTAAATCGCGAAAAACCGACCTCAAGTACAGATAATATGGAAAATTCTATTTTTCAAAACTAGCATTTTTGGTACTAGACATCTTAAAGTTTCATTAATTTTGATCGGTTTTTTTAGTTTCAATATTGCGTTTATATGTCTACAAACTGCTGGTTCGCTACTGATGAGTTTCACCTGCAGTTTGAAAGAGTTTGTTACAATTTTAAGATTTCAACCCTGGTTCTTGGACAGCAATCAGGATTCACAGAAAATCCCTGGCATTTATGTCTATGGGATAGTAGAAACGGATCAAAAGAACAGATTTCCATCCACGGTTGAAAAACATCATCCGTGAACTCTTAGTTGATTCTTCAAATATTCTGCTGACCTCTTCATATCAAACTTGGTCTCATGAAACAATTCGTTACAGCTGTGGACCAAGATGGCGACTGTTTTGACTATTTAGTAGAGAAGCTTCCGGAAATAAGTGATGCTAAACGGAAAGAAGGTATATTCAATAGTCCTCAAATCCGTACCGTGTTCAGAGATGAAAAATTGAGCAGCATTGAGAAATTTCAAGAAAGTCGCTAAAGACTTTTTTGGGGAATCAGAAGAGTGAGGATTACCAGAATTTAGATGAGGAATTGTTGGAAAACAATTGGGTTGCCTGATGAACTTGAAATTTAATTTCCTAGACTGTCATCTTAACTATTTTCCGGAGAACCTCGGAGACTACAACGAGGGACAGGGAGAACGGCTTCATCTAGATACCAAGGAAGGTGGGATGTTAATATGGTAGAAAATTTATGTTGCAGGCTTAAAAGGCAAAAAGAGCCAAAAACACGGATAAGAAAAATAAAGCCATTGCAGCGTAGGTCATTTGAAGATAAAAGAGTTCGTTACAAAAGGAAAAAGGAGTAAAGACCTAGGTACAAGTAGCTGTAACAATGTTTTTAAAATTCTAAAGCTTGTCTGTGCATACATGAGTTATGTATTTATATATTTCAAAACCGTAACAAATTCCCTTTGAAATTAAATATACATGACAAAAATACCAGGCAGAGAGATAATTTTCATGTAGGTACCTTTCAAAAAATATAATATAACGTACAAATCTCCAGATAGTATAGGTTGAAGAGAATATAATTTACTGCCAACGGATATAAAGTGCGAGTACCCTTAAACGTTTTAAAAAACGTCTAAAATAATAGAAAATATTTTTTATTGTGATAGTTACTACATTAAATAATAATGTGGATGTTTGTATTATACTTAAATGTGTTAATGTTACATAATTGCTATCTATGTGTTTTATTGATTCAATCCTATACAATTTTGTATTGACTAAAATATATAAAGTTTTTTATTCTAAAAAAAAAGAAACATCATTATTTACTATCTGGAAACAATATTCACATTTTCAAATACCCTCATCTCTCTGCTGGCACCAAATGGCTAAAGTTCTATCTAGGAATTTCCCAGATTTTAAGGTTATTTTACATGATACGAAAATACGGGAGGTTGATCCCTCCCAAAGCGATTTTTCGCGATTAAAAAAAATGGAGGGTGGTGGAGCAATTCTCCGGCTCCAGATTCGGATTCAGAGCGTCAAAATACATAAGGATACTTGGGTCTAATCTTTGGAACAGACATCTTTCCTTTTTTTTGTACCTGTGTTATTAATGCTCCAGTTGTACAGCAATTGTTTGTTGCACGACACTGGTAAGCAAATTTGATTATGGAAAAAGAAAAAATGAAACTAATTTTATTTTATATTTCAAAACACAGTATTTTCGCATGAGAAAAGGCTTATTAAAAAAAATGGTAGTTTAAGAAACATTTAAATAATAATAATACCTTGTTTACTTCCAGAAAGAGAACTTAATCATTAAAAAAATTAGATACACAAAGTAACTACTTGTTCATGTGGGATGTGTGGAATTCCACTCAACATAGGATGATGTGCACATGCTAACACGACATACAGAATTTCTCGTACATAATAAAGCCAGTTTATTTGTAAGAATCATGTACTTTGATATTTCCTTTCCTATTTCCATATTTATTTGGTAACTTAAGTGAATGTAAGAGCTGCTATTTCTATATGGCGTTTCAAAATTCAGTTACTTTATATTTGCATTTAGGTTAAAATAAGAAAAGAAAATCTAGAAACTTCGTTTTCGAAATACACAAAAAATAACATTTTTAATTCTAGAAAAAAAAATTCAACACTTACGTTTATAAAACAAGTAGTTCTAAAATTGCATGGAATTTATTGCAGTATTGGGTAAACAGCAATTTAATTAAAAAGAGCATTAAATGGAATGGAAGAGATTCTTTCTTAGAAATACCACTAGACAATATCAATTTTCTATAATTCTCAGAGGCGTTGAATTAAACGTATTACTCTACCTGCATCTTCACATATTGTAAAAAAGGTTTTTTTATTCTCAACATCTTATATTTTGAAAACTAATCATTTGTGGATACGTCTCCATAGGGTTTACTTGACTTTTACTACCATAAATAACATGTTAAGATTGCCTAATTAATCCCGATACATACTGTATATTAGGAAAATCATAGCTACCCTTTACTACGCGGATATATTTTGACAAATTATAATTGATTGGACGAACAATAACATAACCTTACTTAATTCAAAGACTTGAATAATTCACATAGTTAAACATTTCGAATTGGCCTAAGTGGAGCTGTAATCAGATTCATGCAGGAAACATCCAATCAATTGCGTTCATACTTAAAATAAATTCAAACAATTTATTCATTTTAATAAGGTAATTGCCGGGATGTTATTGAATTTAAATGTCTGTATGAATAAGGGGCTTTTAGGGCATAAATAAAACTAAACACATAAATATTTTTTCTGAAAATCATTACATTATTTTCTATTAAATGCAATTGTATTGCAAATAATTAATATACACTGTAATATACGGTGCAAATTGCAAATGAAAGGAATAACTTCATTATTTCGTAAATCCTTGACTTTGGACAAAAATCTGGAAACAGGTAAATTTTTACTTTAGTTCTACTGCCAGATATTTATTTTGTTTTACATATGACGTCATCCGTGTGATAGTGATGACGTCATCGATATTTTTCCGTGGATCATGCGATAACTCTTACAACATGCTATAATCCTCTATTTAACCATATCAATAAGTTTAGGTAATAGAATTTTGTATAGAACCAAAGAAAACACTTAAAAAATTATATAATAAAAAATATATTTTTTTCTGTAACGGGAAAAACAACGATTTAATATTATGAAAAAACATTATTACAATATATTAGTCACTAAAGTTTTAAAATGATAGGCTGTTATAGCGACAATTACATCTGCGTGCTAAGGAAACCTTTAAAGTAATCAAATACCTGTCAATTTAATTCTGTGATTTGATTTAAAAATTGCAAACTTAGTGGTTGTTTAGTAGTTATTTTGAATAATATAAAGTTAAAAAATGTCTGATTCCGAGTTTTCTCTGACTCCACCGGAGTTAGTAGAAGCAGCGAAAGTAGCGTCACAAAAATTATTTTAAATATCTACCTTTACTTATGTATATTGTATATATCCGGGAAAAAAGTACTCACTTTTTTCCCGGGGAAAAAGGCAATTTCATATAAAGTGACATTTTGTTACCTGTCAACAGAGATAAAATCAAACTTTTTTCCCGTTACAGAAAAAAATAGTGTATTATACACGGGAAAAAAGTAGATTTTACCTCTCGGTTTTTTGTTTCCCTCCGCTTCGCGTCGGGAGACAACACAACCTCGAGCTAAAATCTAGTACTTTTTTCCCTTGTATAATAAATATCTATTTAATAACCCAAGTGACAATAAATTTCCAAATTGACGATCCTCAGTTATAATACAGTGAGAAAGACGAGCAGCAAATTTTTCTGGAACTTTGTCTATAACCTTCGGAATTTGTGCTATCTCCATTCGAATGCGTTCTTTTAATGCATCTAGATTTTTGGTCTATTTCTGGAGACCTACGTGGCCATTCAAATGATCTTCTTCGCCCTCTCCATCTATCTGTCCAATACAGTATAGTGCGGGGTGTACCATCTTGCTGAAACCACAAATCATTTATGTTTGGAAACGGAAATCGTCTTGCAGAAATTGTATACATAGTTGGTTCGACCAAATTATTATCTACTGCTATTTGCCGTTAAATGATAGAGGGATTTTCTTGAAATGCTAGTAGAAGTTCCTTATTTTCGGGTATTTGTTTTCTACTACATTTAAAGAAGTATTTTACATGATCCGTTTCTCTTAACTTCCTTTCAATTTTGTTTACCGTGGATTGAGAAAATGGTTCTCAGTTGAGACATTTATTATTAAAATAAGTACAAACTCCTCTCTGAGTCTAAGTTATATGACATAAATTACTGCAAAAAATATATAAAATTTCTCAAATAAAAAGTTATAAATTAAAGAGCATACGAATGGAAAATGTCTTGTATCTCTCGAATGATTTGAGTGATCTAGATGTTATAATTTTGAACGAAAATTAAGCCATGATACATTAATATTTCTATATTTCTACATTTCCACATTTAATGATTCTCTCTTAAGTAGTAGGCTTTTAAAAATGAAATTAGACATATACAGATATATAAATATGAATAGATATTAAATTATAGATACACGCGTATTTGTAAAGATGATCCGCACATTCGAATACGTAGGCAAACACTTAGTTACATTGTAATATTTATAATAAATATAATAGCAGGTCTTGTATGTGCTAATTTTTACTCCAGCCGTGCAGAGTAAATAAAAGCTCAATTAGATTAAATCGTCTGCACGTTTTTATAGTGTGTTTATTACGCATCATTTACCCACGACTATTATTCTTATGTTCTAATGGTTCCATTTATTACTTTGAAATTAAATTTATATTAGATACTGTCTGTAATTTTAATTATGTACAATAAAAAAGTCAAATAAAATACATAATACATAGTTTTTTAGCAGTAAACGCGAATTTATTATATCAATTAGCGAAATATTTAATTTTCTTTCTACACATACAGTTGTAACCATATGTTATTTAGGTAAAAATAACATCAAAGAAAAGAAAAGTAGATTGGAATTTTTGTACCTGTACTGTAAAGTGTTCTGCGTGGTTATACTCAAATTTTAGAAATGTAGATAGAGTACTACTGCTAATATTAAAAAACACAAAAGCAATTACTTTTTTCTGAAGTCTGAAATTATGAAATGCAATTAAACAAATTTAAATCCGTAAACCAAAAGAAATCATCATATTTCATCAATGTTTAATCTCACAATATGTATAGAGCGATAGATTTTTGTCTGTGGTTTAATTAATGATATGTCCTGCTTCTCGTTGAATACAAGCATGTGCTAGTGTACTGATAGATGAAATGACCATTATTATTACACGCTTGCTTCCTCTTAATTGTTGGGTAGTCTACTGAATACGCTGTTCCTCTCTGTTGTTGAAAATTAAATCTCTCTTGTATTCTCAGAAATAAAAACTTGAGAATTATACAGGTCATTCAGGTTTAATCTGGATAACTTCAGGAATCGATAGAACAGGTTAAAATAATGTTCATGATATAAACTTATTTCCTAAATCGCACCGTTTTTGAGATAGAAGGCGTTGAAGTAGGAATATTTTTCCCGGTTTTCCCTCATAACTTTTGAACCACTCATTGAAGTGAAATTCGGAACACAAACACTCCTTATGATCTTACATAAGCAACTTAAATTTGAACCACCTACCCCTCTTAGGGAATTTCATTGAATGTTTCAGAAACAAGGCCAAATATCGAAAAAAACGAAAAAGCTTCAAAATTAATGAGGCAAATGTGGTGTGCAGCTGTTTTATTGAAATTAATTAATTTTTTTAAAGTTTTGAAATAATGTAAGATAGGGGTAGCACACAAAATACACTTCTAAGAGGGGTAAGTGGTTCAAGGAGCTTATGTAAGATCATAAGGAGTCTTTGTGTTCCGAAATTCACTTCAATTGGATGAGTGGTTCAAAAGTTATGAGGGAAAAACGGGAAAAAAATTCCTACTTCAACGCCCCCTATCTCAGAAACGGTGCGATTTAGAAAATAAGTGTATATCATGAATGAACATTATTTTAACCTGTTCTATCGATTCCTGAAGTTGTCCAGATTAAACCTGTATAGTCCGGTAATTTAAGTTTTTTCACCTAAGATAAGTTTTGACTTGGTTCGCAAATTTGGATCTTATTTATAATTTCATAGGTCTGTAACTTCGGAGTAAATAAAGATCGAACTACCCCACTTGTGTTTTTATGTCTGCTCTAAGCTCCCAATCTTAAAAAAAAGGTTAACCAACACTTTATCTGATTGCAGTAGAAAGGAAGAGTGAACTTAGGCGAGGGATGTATTAATTTCCTTTACATTTTATTTTGAATGTGCCAAATTAAGTGTGGGTGAGATATGATCTACAAAATATACGTCATGCGGCATTCGTTTTATCACATGCGGTAATGGGACTCCTGACTCCTGCTCGTTTACAGACGCGAACGGCATTTTCGGACACATTAAGTACGTTGCGCTTGTCGGTCGTCCTCCATAAGTGCCGAGGTGTTCTCCCTAGGTATTTGGTGTACGGTCTAATTTATTCGCCTTTAACCACATTGCACACATCCTCGCGATGGTTCTGGTTTCTAAGGCTTTTAACTGATTGTTTTTGCACTATAATGTTTTTGGCATTTCGAGTATGAATACTGTCTTTTGTATAGGTTCTGCCTTGCCTAAGCACTTTTGTAGGTCTATCGAGAGCACTTTGTTTTGGAAGCTACTTGGAGTTAGGGTAGGTCTCTGTTTAAAAGTTATTTGGGGCCTGATGTATTCCGTGGAATTTGGGACCTTCGCTGTAGGTTTAGAGACTCCTAAGCGGTTCGGCAACTAGATATGAGGTCTAGGTCGAGAGAAATGTGCTCACAGAGATTTTGAAAATTTTCGACTGTTTTGAAATGTGAATGGATTTACTGATAAAAATATTAACAATAAATGGATTTATGACTTACAAATGGCTTCATAAGTACTACAAGTACTGATCTGGTTAATGACTTTTACGCTACTACAGTTAACTTCAAACACCTCTTATGATGACTCCGCAGAAGTCCTGAAGCGATTTCCATCTTAAAATGGATATTTTGCCTCTCTGGATTTTGCAGCGATCTCCGCCTTAAAATGGATATTTTGCCTCTCTGGATTTTGCCCATCTTTGGATTCTGTTTGTCTCGTACGGGTTTGTGACCTGTAGTTTGGTATGGTGGTTCGTAGTTGTAGTTTGGTATGGTGGTTCGTAGTTGTGTTGTTAGTAGTTCCTACATTAGTCTGAATTTTGATGTATTTGGGAAATTTATATTTTCCAAAATTCAGAACTGACCGCGTTGTCGGAAACAGCTCTGCCACTAGCATCAGCTTACACCGGTGATTGGGGGAAGCTGGCAGCTTCTTAGAAGTATACAAAGAAAATTTTTTAAACTGAGGGGATTTTGTTTCTCGTTCCGCGTCCTCGATTTGATGTGGAAGGTCGTCTAGGTTCCCTCGAACATCGGAAATTACTCCTGACGCGTAATTGGGCTGGAAACTTCTTTGTAGATCAGACTGAAGGCGGTGGGGCGAAATATGAAATCGTCTGGGACCTTCAGTACGACAGTACCTACTGGCAAAGAGTGACCTATTAATCTGTAGGCATTGTGACTTGTTTCGCACTAGCCGAAACAAACTTTTTAAGTATCCTACGAATTACGTCAACAGCATCACCAGACAGGTTCCCAACTTATTAGTTATTTTCATCAAAATAATTGCTAAAATTGCAAATTGCATAACATAACAAAATTAGCAATATAAAATTTTAAATAGAATATACTAGTTTTCACTTAATCCCTACTTATAATTCCATTGTTTTACATCACAGATGCGGCCTGCTTCAGGAAATTTCCTAAATTTTACAACGCTCTTAGATGTATTTTGTAATTTATATTGTATTGTATACAGGGTGATTCAGTCATAATGTCATTAATTTTAACCACGTATTCGGAAGGCTTAATAAAGACAGAAAATCGGAAAATAAATTTTTATTCGACTTTTAAAAATGAAGGAAATCGACCCATAACTCCCGCTACGAGGGCAGCCCTGGCCGATGCCCGGATGCTTGGAAAATTTTGTAACGTAATGTCACGAACAGTTGTCGGCTAAAGGAACAGCGTTGCCAAGTTCACATCATAATGTGTGGTTCACATTTACTGTTAAACGTATGTAAGTAAATAAAGGATCATGCTGCATTTTATTATAACTAATTATAATAATTGTATTAACTTAGTGCAAAATGTTTTAACAAGCTTTACTTCTCGAAGTCAACTTTCGTTAAAAGAAAATAAATAAAGCAGAGGTTTGTAGGCACACTGAATTCTATCAAATAAAAAAAATCGGCACACTAAATACCCGAATATACAAAATACACAACACACGGTTACAAAACCATTACCTAACAATTTAAAGCGTTTATTCAAATCTACCACCCTCCATATCTCCCGCATTTTTCCCGCAAAGGAGTTAACATAACACATTTTCAAAAAGTTCAAGCTTTAGAAGCAGCTGATTTCCCCAATCATCTTGAATTTTGCAATTGGTTCCTAAGTGCAGCAGAACTTTATTAACAAAGTGCTCTGGACGGATGAATGCTGTGTTATTTGTGCTGGCATTTTATGGCAACAATAAGTGCCTACCTAGGTTACACCAAAGTTTAGATTTACACTAAAGTTTACATTTATTATGTAAACTTTGGTTATACGCAACTGCATTTTGAATAATAAATTGAAATACTAAAACTGTGTATTATTTAACATAATAAATTATAAAACGTGAAAACGTTAATAATATTAAAAAAGATAAATTGTAATAACCGTACATTGGAAAACAATCATCCGTATTCATTACATTGTTTGCAGCCGTGTGACTCTGTTTGCCACGGCACTCTATCTGTCTCCTGGACTTTTTGTACACGTGCAAATTAAAAAGTGGGTCATTGACCTACACGGTCCGTAAAAAGGGATCGTGGTTGACCTAGATACAGGTTAACCTGGGTCGGAATCACGTACCGAGTTGTTTACTTGTCTCCGTCCGATTGATTTTTTATCTTCTATTACAGTCAGTATTTAAATACTACATACATTTTACCCTCTCTTTATAATTTATCTAGTGAGTGTTGGTTTTTTATGTCATTATTTTTGTAATGAAATTGAAATTGAAATTGAACCGTTTATTTATTGTCTTTATATGAGCGAAAATATATAAATATGGCAACGTTTCATCTAGGGTGCGTTGTTCATATCGTAGCCGTGCTCAAATTCTAAATAACCGACGACGTCAGCCGGTCAGTAACAGCCTGAAAAATGGGGTTAAATAATGATTTGAAAATATTTCTTTCTGCTTAAATATGCATTTAATTTTTTTTATCACGCCATCGTATTATACTCATTTTTCTCTATCTACTCTTAAAATTAATGACATTATGACTGAATCACCCTGTATATTAAAACGAGCAATTTTCAAATGTCCGCTTTGTTCCATAGCAAAATAAATATTCATTTGACCACTTTTAAGACCGTACATTATAAAGACATTTAATAAAAATTGATACACAGTTGCAGTATACCTTTTTCCTGTTTCTTTCCTTGTTTTCCCTAAATAAATGAATAAACGAATATTTTAGAACCATTTCAACGTAAACTCATTTTGTTTTATCTTATTTAAGAGTAATTATAATCTAACAGTACAAAGTCTTTAATGTGGTATTTTATTTTTACCTAAATAACATATATTTCATTTGTATTTACAGAAATAAATTAAATATTTCACTAGGCTTTAATTGATGTAATTATAATATTAAGAAATATGAGATGAAACTTGATCTCATGATGAAATTAGTCAGATGAGACATAATTACCGTTCTACTCAATGATGGTATAAGGGTTCACAAATCATAATATAATCTATGCATAGTGGTAGCGTTTTAACCATTTTGTAGAACAATAGAAATATAACGACATTCCATGACAGTACACAGTATTCAAAATTTATCCATATTATGAATTGTCATGTTTGATGATATAGTAGGATTCGTTAAATTATAATAACCATTGGTTTTATAGCCTAGTCCACTATACCTAATGAAATAACGTTAAATTACATAAACATCCCTAAAATTTGCTATTGCCAACTAAAATAGTTAATGCAAGAGCTTGGTTCACTTAATTGCTTCTTGACCTGGTTTCACTTCATACTATGATCATGGTTTATTTCGTAACCATGGGTTAGCGGACTACTATTTTGCATAAAACTGGGCCTAAGAAGTAAATAAATAGTTCAAAATTGTTTCTTTACAGATATTCGCTTACGCGAGAATGGCGCTGTTAAACATATCTCTTATATTAACCCAATACAAAAGCTAGCTGAAATATAGTATTTGGAACACATGGTTTATAAGAAAAACAATTTTACGGTATAATCCATTCTTCCAGCACCAAATTGTCTACGCCTTTATACTTTTTTCTAATGGCGCCAAAAGATATGGAACCATTAGAACAATGATTTGTTATGGTGCAACCTAACACCTTTACGTAATTAACTATTGACGGCAAGGAACTACGCCGCTTAAAACACATGTAAGGTTCAATTAATTTTGTGATCGCTTATACACCTCAGTGATTAGTTTGTCATGCACAGATAACATTTAGGTTGCTTTTACACTTATTTTTCATTTCAGTCTATCCGATAAATTCAATCTTATGTAAGTCAAGCGTAATTTTTTCCTTTCACGAATAAGAGCTGGTCAATGCCGAGTTGAACCGAAGCTCGTTTGCATTAATATGAATAATAAATGTGCAGCTTAACAGTTCATAATTTAAAACTCACTATTTGAATGACTGCTAAAAATAAGACAGCACAAGGAAATATTAGTAAGCAAGTTTATAATACAAATGTTATATCTGTATGAAAGTATTGTGTATTTATTTTTGAGTTCCTGACACTGACAGAAATTTAGTTATACAGGGTGTTTGTAAATAAGTGCGAAATATTTCAGGGGGTGGTTGTCGAAGTTATTTTGTGAAAAAAAGTTCATATAAACATAGGTCGAAATATTCTTCGTTTTCGAAATACAGAGTGTTTAAATTTTAATTTTTTTTATTTATATTTATTAATTATTTCAGAGTTTAAAGATTATTTGGGGTGATCCGAATATTTCTACTTGCACCAGTGGCATTCCTGCGAGAATATCCGCCATCAATTCTGAATGAAATTGGTCTCTTTAGTTTTTTCATAGGATGCACCGTTTTTGAGAAAAAAAAATAAAACATTTTATTGCAAGTTGTGTATTTTTTATTTCTATTGATAATATTATCTAGTCGGTTGCTGTCAATATTTCTAAATAAAATACAACCATCAAATTTCCAGTCAATATCTTTAAAACTCTTTGAAATAATTAATAAAAATAAATAAAAAATTTTAATTTAAAAACTCTGTAGCTCGGAAACGAAGCATATTTGGACCTACGTTTATATGAACTTTTTTTCATAAAATAACTTCAGCCACCACCCCCTAAATTATTTCGCACTTATTTACAAACACCCTGTACATATATTCACAACGGTGGGTTGTGGTAAATTTTGTTTCTCAGAAGCATGCTCCTGTTCTGGCGCTGCTAGAAAGAATGTTTAGTTATAAGACATTTTTCTATTTAGCGCTTTATTGTTTTTGAGATACCAAAAGTTGAAAATCACATTCCTGAAAATCTGGATGTTGGTATCTGAAAAACTAATGAAGTTAGAAAAGTTCGTTCAACTTTTTTCCAAAATGAAAGTAGGTATCTGAAATTAATTTGCAAAATTAATTAAGGAGAATCGGGTGCTACGAAAAAATGTAGCCAATTTCGTATTATTGTATCGTATTTGCAATGCGAAATAAAATTCTGTGTATCGATATGCAATTTTGTATTTAAAAAATTCCAAACATTCGAATATTTAACATAGGTTCTCATGGAAAATACATGCATCCTTTATAATCCAATTACGGGTGAAAAAATGTAAATGGTAAGACGAAAAAAATCTTGACATTTATCTGAATCATTAATTAGATAGATGAGAGAAAGAAAAATATAGGTTACCGCATATTTCAAAGAGAAATAAATTATCAAACATAAAAAGTTCTGACTTGTGCGCCAAGTAATAAACGCGAAGCAGTAACGGCACCAGCGCAATAGAGTATGAATGAGGACGGCGGGAAATTTAAATAAACGTTTCGATACACAAATTAGTCATTAGTAATGCATTACATTCAACTTGTGTTTATTTGTGTAATTCAATTTGGAATAATAAAATAAAACCGGAAATTTCCAAATGAAGTATGTTTTTTGAAATCTTGTTTTATTTATAAAGTACGATAAAGTTTCAATACAAGAAGTAAAAATACAAGAGCATATAAACTTTGAAATATTTATACTTTGCACCACAGCGCATGTAACAATCTTATGACATTTTTAATATCATTTTTTATTTCAAAATTAACATTCGATAATTTCAGTATATTTTTTTAGAATATTTTGGGCTGGAATAACATCGTATCACAATATGTATAATACTACATATCTAATTGTATTATACTTCTATAAATGCAACTCGAATGATACAAGTTTTTTGACCCCGGATCTGAAAGAGCGAAAAATTTTACGTCCGAATACGCTTCGACCTGTTGGTCGAACTGACCTCTGAAGGTCATTTGCAGGTCATCTAGAGGTCAAGTCCTTTTTAACTCTCGGTTGACATCTTAGCTAGGATTGGGTATCGAACCAGTTGACCTTTATGTTTTTGGGGTCGCTGATCACGTTTCCGGTGTCCATATGACCCCATCACGTCTAGATGCAAAATACACGTTCATAAAAAAATTGAAGAAACAGTTCTCTAATTCGTTTTCTCTATATCAGATATTTTTTAATGCTAATAAACCAAAAACAATTGAAAATATAAAATATGTTAAATAGAAACAAGTCTTATAATTAAAATTCTTTTATCATAATAGGGGTATGACTTTGAGAATAAAGTTCAGAATTCAACTGAGAATATGAAACTAATTTTTTTTCTACATTGCACTACTTTGTTTCAATTTGTGCAGATAACATTTTGGACTATTTACGTACCTGATTTTCTTCTGAATTGAGAAACATGATACTGTTCTCTCAACTTGAAAGAATGTTAATCATTTTGATACAAAAACTTATGTATTATTTGAATTGCCCTAAATGAAGTATGACAATAATATAAAGTACTGCAATCATCATCATTTTTTAAATACAAAAATTAATATTAAAATAACTAAAATGGAAGGGCCGCATTACTCGCCACAACTTTTGTAAAAAAAAGTTTTCATTTTTCTTCATTATTGAGATAAAGTATATTGTCAAGTTATGTGAGTTACCCAAGTCCATCCAAAAATTTTAAAAGCAAATAATAGTACTCAAAAAAAATAAGAAGAAACATAAGAAGAGCCATATGAACATATGTCCGGAGACGACTGTCTCCGAGATACAGGGTGTCACAAGCTTTTGTAAAAAAAATGTTCTTGGGTTTAAAAATCAATTCAAATTAGGTATAGTTATAGGTACATTAGACACTAGTCTAATAAATCTGCATGATTTTAATACGACGATGATAAATAGGATAGTTCAGAGGCGGAAATTCAGTGGCATCGTCACCATTTTTGAGCAGTACTTCTATATAGGCACTGAAATATTTGCAAAAATAGTTACATTTTCTAGAAGAGCAGGGTAAATTAAAATTTTCGAGAAAATTACAAAATATTATTTTCGTTCCTGATGGTATGCACATAGCAATACAAAATTGGAATATACATATGGGGCACAAAATGGCTTTTGATACGATTTATTAGCAGGTATCTGCAGAAATGTAATATGATTCGTTAAATTTTACAAAAATATAAGTTAACTAATAAAAATAATGTTTTTATTATTTATAAGTAATAATACATTTATTTTTTGTTCAAATAAATTCATTATTGGTTATAAAGAATAGGCACACTTCTTTGTTGTTTACTTGTGTTGTAGTTATTTAATAATTATAAATAATGTCATTTTACATTCAATGAAAAAAGTACATATGAATTTTATGTATGGCACTAATGGTATTCCAATTGTGAATTTCTTTCCGCTTCAATATTTGTTAAAAACCCTATCAACTCCGGAACATTTTGTAGATTGGTGTTGAGTGAATGTGTACTAATAATCTTAATATCGTGCATTCTCTATTTTCATGGATGGGGCAGGATATACTAATACGGAAATTAACATATAGCATGCTGTTATTGAAGTCATACAACGCTTTAGTTTAAATATCTGGATTGTCATTCTGTTACAAAGCTTAAACAAATGCATTTCTATAATTTTGGTTGGTCAACCCTTTTGCAACAGATTTATTTTATGAAAATGTTTAACTCTCTATATCTTGGAAAGGAAGTGTTTCTAGTCAGATACCAGTGTATATGGACTTTTAGGTGTGCTCGATTAAATTTTTTTACATTTTTTTTATACCACATATATTTGCATCCTTCAATAAGTTTTCAATTAATAAAGCAAAATAATTCCAGAAAGAGAAAACTTGATGGATTCTTTCAGAAAAATAATATTAACTAAATAATTTTATCTCTGTACACCTTTAAGAAATTAATTTCTTAAATAGACATAAATCACTTCAATACCTCTGTATGAAAATAACATCTCAATATAAATAATATGTCGTTACATGAACACTGCAAAATCCTCATAGGTCTCAATAAACTGTACTTAACCTAACGCACCTTTAAAGGTGATGAATGAACATAGTCTCTAGCCATGTATGAGAACTGTACGCCTTCATTACCGGATGCAAGTGATCGAAAAACTTCTATTAAATATTAATAGGCTGTCGTAAAACGGTGTGTTTTCTCATCGAACTTAATTACGGAATAAGTAAATATCAATTTATTACTACCGCCATCAGTAATTTATACACACTACTGGGCTTGGGAGATTTAATGGGTTCGACATAAGAATTTTATCATTTACGGTGTGTGTGAAAATACTCAAATCCCATGCATGGCGTTCGATGTATCGATTTTATGGTTATATATCTCCATTTTCGTAATAGCGAATAAAAATGTTCTGAGAGCAATAAATTTTATTACACAGTATGGTCGGAGATATAAATATTCCTAGCAGGAAAAAAATAAAATAAAATGATATTGGATGTATCTCACTATAATTATATCTTCTAATAAAAAAAAACATATGAAAACTGTTACAATTGTAATCATGTATAAATAGTATTTTCGTATAATTCCACGAAAAAATGCATTACATACTTCGATTACAGTAAAATTTAATATTATTCTATTAACTTCTACAATTTATATCTACCTCTGTGTTAGTAGTACAAACTAGTATTATACAGTATGTCCACGGATTGCTCGATACATTTTTAGGCGACGAACTCGATATTTTACCATTAAATTTTCGCCAAAAAAAAAATGTATTTTCAACAGGATGGTTGTCCAGCATAGTGCTCGTGAAATAACATAGTGGTTTAACCATAGAATTGATCCAAGATGGATTGATAAAATTGTGGTTCCCAAGGAGCCTTGACTAAAACATGGCCGTTATGTTTCTATGGGAATGTTTAAAACAAATTGTTTATGCTATACTCCAATACCAAATAATATTGAAATGCTAAACGGCAGAATTATCCAGGCTGTCCGTTCAATATCCCAGGAAGAAATTAGAAATTTCTTCAGATATTTAAAGAAGCAATTAGAAAAATGTGTTCGATATGGGGATGACGTTTTTGAAGTTTGATATCTTCATCATATTGCATTGTTTTTGCTTAATTGTTGTAATTATGTTCATATTATTTAAAAATTACACTTGAATAAGACGTATTTTAGTTTTGTACTTTGTTCCCTGTATAAAAAATTAAATTTTTGATAAAGTGACTCTTAACCACTTTTCAAGCAAAAACAAGAATGCCTTTTTTTCGTATCTTGCAAAATAAGGTATGTTTACTCTTACGCAAAATAACATTTTTGTGTTTTTGACCCGCCCTGTACAACAAAATTGAAGTTCGTCATGGTGATTCATATTTTCTAAACAAGCAAAAACTTTTACTAGGAAAGCCTTTTTTTCGTATATTTCACTTTTTGGTCCATTTGTCCTCTTGTAAACTCAATCCGCGGACATACTGTATACAGGGTGTCTCATAATTAGCTGCCAACCCTGAATAGGCCGATTCTATGATCAAAACTAAGTAAAAAAAAGTTCACATGAACATGGGTCCGGAAATGCTTCCTAAGGGCACAGGGACCCATTGAAGAGGGAGGAACGGAAATCATTTTTTTGCAATATCTCTCAATCGCGTTGTGATAAATGAATGAAATTTGGTATACACAGCTAAATTTTGATGAGCAATTTGAAGGACTAATCCATTTATTTCCACAAGGTCCATTGGGGTGGGTACGGGGGGGCCCTTGGTACTTTGCGTGTGTAACTTTTTCATCTTCGACTTTTTAACAAATTGGACAGCAAATTCCGTTCTCCCGAACTGTTTTACGTTAAAAAGGTACTCTTGTTTCAAATCGTTATCTTTAACGGTTTCTGAGAAAATCGCTCTTGAATTAATCCCACTTTGGTCAATTTCATAGTAATTTAAACAAAAAAAATTTTTTGTTTCAATTTAATCTAGTTTTAATAAAAAAATAATAATAAAAAATTAAATTAAATAAAAATTAATCCTTTAAATGGAAAAGGGAGGAAAGGAAAATTATTATTATTATTTTTTGTTTAAATTACTATGAAATTGACCAAAGTGGGATTAATTCAAGAGCGATTTTCTTAGAAACCGCTAAAGATCACGATTTGAAACAAGAGTACCTTTTTAACGTAAAACAGTTCGGGGAAACGGAATTTGCTGTCCAATTTGTTAAAAAGTCAAAGTTGAAAAAGTTACACACGCAAAGTACCAAGGGCCCCCCCGTACCCACCCCAATGGACCTTGTGGAAATAAATGGATTAGTCCATCAAATTGCTCATCAAAATTTAGCCCATGTTCATATGAACTTTTTTACTTAGTTTTGATCATGGAATCGGCCTGTTCAGGGTTGGCAGCTTATGAGACACCCTATATAATTGTGAAAATATTTGCCAAAACATAGTTTACCGCAATGTGCTTCAAATAATATCTGAACTGGACATGCACAGTAACAGTTCTTTTTTTACAATTGGGTTCAGTTCTATCAGATATGCAGAAATTTTAAGTGTTATAGTTTTTCCGAAGTCAATTAAAGAACCAATAATTTCAAGGTATGTACCAGGCTCGGTCGCTAAGCAGCAACTCGGCATTGAAATATTTGAAAAACTTGTTCCCACATTTATTTAGCCATACCCATATACAGGTCTGGTCGAACGAAACGTGCAGGTGGTAGAAATGTAAACGCTCAGTTGAAGAATGAGCGTGCGGGCAAAGAGCAATGCGCACTGTCGCTCTGGAACATTGCGTCATAAAATTCAGTTGTCGAAAAGTCGCCTGGCAGTGCAGTGCGGAAATGCGGAATTTGGTGTGATTCAGGTAATTTTAATTTATTATAGGCACCCTTGTATTAATCATTAATATTACAATTGCGAAAGGGAACAATAAGAGGGATATTTGATTTAGTAATATTATTACAACAGCATTTTGGAGACCTTTTGAAATGGAACGAAACGAAATTTACCATCAATATAATAAAATTGTTTGAGGACATATACAGGGTGTAACGTAAAGGTTGGGAATAAATTAATCGGTGGATTCTTTAGTTTAAAAAATAATTTTTTGTCATATGAAGTTATGCTCTACGGGTTTTCTTTTCCAAGTTACAGGGCGTTAAAAAATATAAAAAAAATTAGTTTTTCTCCAATAACTTTCGAACATTAGAAGGTAATGGAATGAAATTTTATCCATAGCTTAATTTGATAATCCCCGAGTAACAGGAAAAAGATTGGCTTTGTAAGTTACTCAGTGGCGTGCGTACGGATTATACCGTAAGGTTTTTCGAAGAAAATTGTGGTAAGCCACTGGTGAAAACATTTTTTTGATATTTTTTTATTATCCACTTTTTATTTTAAACAAAATTACCCTCTTGCGTTTTATTCCTAGCTCTTGTCACTTTTCCGTAAATAAACGTTTTGTAAATACTATTTTTTCCCACTGCTAACATAGGAAAATGAAAATAAAAACATTATGAAGTATGCTTTGACCAAGCCACCAAAATTTGTTTTCAGATGTTTTCAGACAAAACATCATCGTCAGTTATGACATTTAGCTTTCCTTAAACGGTTGTATTTTGGTTTAGATCTGTTAGAAATGGACTACTCATTTCCAGAATTAGCAGATATGCATTTTATTTACGGCCTTGCCAACGGGAATACTGTGTTAGCTGTGCGACTTTAGAAGAAGTTCCAATTGAAACACGCCAGAACATGTGCTTTATGCATGATGGCTCCCCAGCTCACTTTAGGCGAGAAGTTAGAGAATACCTCAATGAAACGTTCCCCAATAAATGGATAGGTCGTGTAAGGCCAAGAGCGTGGCCTGCTCGTTCTCCCGAACTTAATCCGTTAGACTATTATGTGTGGGGGCACTTAAAAACCATAGTTTATTCCGTTCCCATTTCTGATGTACAGATTCTTCGTCAAAGAGTTGAAATGGGCTGTCAGCTAATTCGAGATATGCCTGGAATTTTTGGACGAGTAAGAGAATCCACGAGAAAACGCATTGAAAATGTACTGAAGTTGGGGGGCAACATTTCCAGCACATTTTGTAATCTTGTTTGTTGTTTATTATTTCTTATTACCTACTCAATAAATTCTTTAAATTCCTAAGTCACTAGTGTTTTTTTATTATTGTTAAAATAATGTGATACTTTAATATCATTTTCAATACAAATAAGTCTTTTTTTAATGCCTATTTGACCATTTTCGGTGGCTGAGTCAAAGCATACATCATAATGTTTTGTTATTTTCATTTTTCTATGTTAGCAGCGGGGAAAAATGGTATTTACAAAAGTTTTATTTGCGGAAAAATGACAAGAGCTAGGAATAAAACGCAAGAGGGTAATTTTGTTTAAAATAAAATGTGCGTCATAAAAAGATATTAAAAAAATGTTTTTACCAGTGGCGTACCACAATTTTCTTCGAAAAACCTTACGGTATAAGATGTATGCACGCCACTGAGTAACTTACAAAGCCAATCTTTTTCCTGTTACTAGGGGATTATCAAATTAAGCTATGGATAAAATTTCATTCTATAATCTTCTATTGTTCGAAAGTTATTGGAGAAAAACTAATTTTTTTGAAATTTTTTAGCGCCCTGTAACTTGGAAAAGAAAACTCGTAGAGCATAACTTCATATGACAAAAATTTATTTTTTAAACTAAAGAATCCACCGTTTAATTTATTCCCAACCTTTACGTTACACCCTGTATAATTAAAATATGTTGTTGTTGGTCAAATGAACATATAATAGAAATTTTCTACACATTATATACAAATTATTATAATTTTCTACCTTTAGCAGAAAACTTTTTTAGGGACGCCCATGAAACTCATTAAATTTTATTGCTCGTTTTTTTATGCATATTCAACTGACTTCGGAAAAACTATAAGTGCATTTGCTTGAGAAAGTGGAAAATATCAAAAAGCTGTAAATAATTTCTTATTTATTGATTGCAAAAAGCTAGTGATATCTAAAAACTTAAAAGTTATAAAGCTATTACTACCAACTTTGTTTATCGTTTCTTCAAGAAAATAACATTTTAAATACAAGTTTTTGATACTTTTATTTGAGACATTTTGTACAGTTGGATATCAATTAATTAATAACTAAATTGTCTTGCACTCTCGGCTTCAAATTGAAATTGATTAAATTCTCTGATTTTAAATAATGTCAATGGCGGTGTGAAAAATAAATTGCTTAATGAGGACAATCCTTCAAACATTTCATAAAAATTCTAGGTAAACTAAAGGCATTAAGTGGTAACATATACATATCTTTACAGAGAATATATCTTGATTTGCAATTTGTAGTGTTTAAAATATTAAATAATGCATTTGTTGTGTATCTTTATCAATTACTTTACCTACTTTAGTTTTAGCTTATTTTTAATTTAATTTTGTAATACTAAAAATGAGAAGAAATTAATTTTTTTTTAATATCAAATGTAGTCAAAAAATATTTTTCGATACTAGAAATATAGACATGCAAAAGATATTTAACCCACAGACAAGACTCCTAACTACTGATATTGCGAGAAACAACTACTTTATGAACTATACCTACGCCTCAACTAGCATTGAATTATATTACGGCAATTAGACCAAGCAAATTAAATTTTTACTCGAAAAAAGTCTTATCCGCTAGATTATTGTAAAATTGTCTAAAGGAACATAATACAAGACATCTCTCATCTCGTGAGTCAAAAACTTTTATTAGCTAACTTTTCTATTTAAACAAATAAGTGAGGAAAACAGTTTTATCACTTTGCAGGGAAAACCATCAATTTTAGCGGAAAGTGACTCACAGACAGCTTATAGGGAGTAAAATTATCTACAAAATGAGACTTGTTAAATTAAAATCGGTTAATAAACAAAAAAGTTATTGCAAAAAAGCAAGAAAAGTGCCCATTTTTTAATTTGTTTATAACCATCACACATTTATTGTTAAAATTTTATAAAACCTATGACAAGTTGAGGGTTTTGTCATACTTCAAAAGTGTGCCAAAAGTGGGCGCTGTAGGTGCAATAGTTTTCGTACAATTCTATTTGTTTATAACGGAGGCTCCAAAAGTTATGAACTTTAAGCCTCTGTTAATTTTCAACCAAACATGATTCTGAAAGCGTCATTGTAAACTTAAAGACGTAATTAAGCGACCTATTAAAAAATATCACCGTTTTTTTGACATTAACATTCTTAAATTGTGCATTAAAAACCGTGCGTTTTTCGCTTATAAACAATTTGAATAACATTGTTGCTATTTATGCTATCTCACCGAAAATAGATGCAATGGATAGCTGGCAAAAAATACAGTTTTAAAATAAAAAAGTACCCTCTACGACCAACAGGAGCCAAGATAAGAATTTTTTTTAAATCGTAGCGCAATTGTTTATAAATATTAAGACTTGAATTTTTCGCAAAATAAAGTTTACGACGTAAACTACGATTTCCCGTGAATTGTATTGAAAAAATGCGGATAATTAACGACTCACGAGCCCTTTAAAGAGAAGGTACTTGCTAAGTAAACTGTCCGGCGGCCAGCGGCGTGGTGGTGGGGGAAGCTCATCCAAGCGGTGGCGCGCGCGAGAAAAGTTAAAGTTCAAATTGATGAGCGCTGTAAATTTTGCAATATCTCGGCTTCTATTCATCGTAGAAACTTGTTTTTTATTTAAACAGGGGTAGCTCGACGAAAAAATAACAATGGACATATTTACGAATTCGTAGAATAGCCCTGAACCCCAGAAAAAATTCATCTTTTATAATAAATTTTTTTTAATTTACAAAAATGTTAAAAATTATTTTTAAACGAAATATTAATTAAAATTTCAATTTCGGAATTATTTGACTATTATTAAATAAATAAATGAAGCTATCGTTCATTTAAAAAGTTATTTTTTTTACATATTAAGGCAAAGTAAACTTGTTTTTTCAATATTTTGTTAGCTATTTAATTACGATTTAAATGTAAAATTAAAGTAAAAATTCATAAATTATTTTCAAATTATTATTTCTCATAAAAATAGAAAAAATTTTAAATTTTAAATTGTTGTATTATATTGCATTATATCTATTATTGAAAATGGTTGTGATTAATATTTTTTGAATTAATTTTGATTATGTTGCAAAAATTTTTTTGTATAAAATTAGTAATAAATATAATAAAAAAACTTTATATATTAAAATTTCAAGAAGTTAAAATTGTAATTTTATCGACCGCATTATTTTTATTAATATTTTTTAATTTTGAGAATTTTGCAATAAATTCAAATGCTTTTTATTCTTTTTTAAATCTTTTAACAATAAATAATAATTTGAAAATAATTTGTGAATTTTCACTTTAATTTTACATTTACCTAAATCGTAATTAAATAGCTAATAAAATATTGAAAAATCAAGTTTACTTTGCCTTAATATGTAAAAAAATAACTTTTTAAATGAACGATAGCTTTATTTATTTATTTAATAATAGTCAAATAATTCCGAAATTGAAATTTTAATTAATATTTCGTGTAACATTAATTTTTGTGACAGTTTTGTAAATTAAAAAAAATAAGTATAAAAGATTTTTTCTGGGGTTCACGGCTATTCTACGGATTCGTAAATATGCCCATTGTTATTTTTTCATCGAGCTACCCTAGTTAAAAAAAATAAGTTTCTACGATGAACAGAAGCCGAGATTACAAAATTTACAGCGCGCATCAATTTGAACTTCCCCCACCACCACGCCGCCGGCCGCCGGACAGTTTACTTAGCGAGTACCTTCTCTGTAAAACTCCCGTGAGTCGTTAATTTTCCACATTTTTCAATGCAATTCACGGGAATCGTAGTTTACGTCGTAAACTGTATTTTGCGAAAAATTCAAGTCTTAATATTTATAAACAATTGCGCTACGATTTAAAAAAAATTCTTATCTTGGCTCCTGTTGGCCGTAGAGGGTACTTTTTTATTTTAAAACTATATTTTTTGCCAGCTATCCATTGCATCTATTTTCGGTGAGATAGCATAAATAGCAACAATGTTATTCAAATTGTTTATAAGCGAAAAACGCACGGTTTTTTATTTCACAATTTGAGAAAGTTAATGTCAAAAAAACGGTGATATTTTTTAATAGGTCGCGTAATTACGTCTTTAAGATTACAATGACGTTTTCAGAATCATGTTTGGTTGAAAATTAACAGAGGCTTAAAGTTCATAACTTTTGGAGCCTCCGTTATAAACAAATAGAATTGTACGAAAACTATTGCACCTACAGCGCCCACTTTTGGCACACTTTTGAAGTATGACAAAACCCTCAACTTGCCATAGGTTTTATAAAATTTTTACAATAAATGCGATAGTTATAAACAAATTAAAAAATGGCCACGTTTCTTGTTTTTTGCAATAACTTTTTTGTTTATTAACCGATTTTAATTTAACAAATCTCATTTTGCAGATAATTTTACCCCCTATAAGCTGTCTGAGAGTCACTTTTCGCTAAAATTGATGGTTTTCCCTGCAAAGTGAAAAAACTGTTTTCTCACTTATTTGTTTAAATAGAAAAGTTGGCTAATAAAAGTTTTTGACTCACGAGATGAGAGATGTCTTGTATTATGTTCCTTTAGACAATTTTACAATAATCTCGCGGATAGGACTTTTTTCGAGTTTCTCTTTTATTTTCGCTAATTTTACTGGTGTAAATACCTAGTAAACGGCTAGTGATAAACAATTATCCAAAATAAAAATTAAAATATATTATGTCTAAATATAATTAATACAAAAACACATACTTGATATATTGGAATTGTTAAATAATGATTCAAAGAAACATCCTGTATTTTTGCTGTCCTATAAGAGATCTTTCCACATTTTACTTGGGATTGTTTCATCAGGTATAGCTTTCTTTTGTGGTATGGAATTATAAATATTAAAAGAAAAAAATGTTACAGATATAAATAAACAGTTCTTTTTACCTAGACACATAAATGAATAAGATATGGTTTACATTTTAAATATTAACAAGTATTATTTATTTGTTAATAAAAACGAATGTATAAGGATAATAGGTAATTGTTTTCGAATGTTAAGTCATTAGAATTGTAACCCTCAGAATTTAGTATTTTTAATACCGTTAACGTTTTCAATCTGTTTTATAATTGAATACGAGTGTTTAGTACCTATTATGTTCAATTAATAATTATTCAGTTTGTAGTACGTATACCTAGTGATTTGTTGCTTTTCAAAAAGTAGTATGGTACCTACATATTTAAAATACCAATACGGCTAAAACAACGCTCATCCGTCCATAGAACTTTGTTAATATATTTGGGATCTGCTGCACTTTGATTTTGACATCAATTGCAAAATTCAAGACTGGAGAAAAATTAATGACATTATCACTGAATCATGTACATAATTTTTTTTAGCAATATTAGCTTCATCTCTGCGGCAGCTGAAGACTGATTTGAAACTATCAGAGATGTTTGACCAATTCGTGACTTAAACTCGCTGAAAGTATGTGACAACTTAAGTGACCGAGTATATCTGATAGTTTGAAAACAGTTTGATAGAGCTGCAGAAACAAACCTATTGAAACGACAATGTCAAGAGCTTCGTTTGTTTCTCTTAATTTTTTGAAGAAATAATTCTAAGCAACATGTAGAAATAGTAAGATCTATAGTTGCAGTAGCTATTTTTATATGAACGTGATATATAAGTGAAATATCCTTCTACAATAACAATTTTTTATTTAACAGTTGTTTCGTTTTATTACAATTTAAATTTAATCATATTGGGACATCCATTGACACTAAATGGCGGGTTATATACGTGCGCAAAAGTTTTATTTTCAAAAAGCTACCAAACATATTTTAATATTTTTGAAATTCGAAAAACTTACAAATAAAAAAAACACATCTAGAAATCGCATGTGACATTCAGTTGTTCTGTCTAATAATTAATTTTTGAATCACCCACAGGGTCGACAACATTTATAGGTTTGTTTTTCTAGTCAAAACTAAAAAAATTACCAGGAATCATCCTCATCAGATTTTCGATGGGAAACCCACATGTGTACGAAATATGACGTTGGATTTAGAATATAAGTTTTGAAAAGTTTATTGTCAATAATTAACAGTCTAATTGACCATAAAAGTTTAACCAGGCACACTACATACGTGGGATATTGTTCTCAAACAAATAAGGCTTTACCCCATGTACATACCTATATGGATAACAGTAATACAGTTTGTTTTGAAAATTAATCATTTTAATCAAAAAAAAAATCAGATAAAGTATAATCAAACTAAAATATGTTTTTCTTTGATGTAATATTTTATTGTCTAATATAATTTTCAACTTACATATTAGAAGAACACAAATTGATGGACGATGTAGGACTTACCTGTAAAAGAAGAAAAACGTTAATATTTTCAATTTTTATTAAATACTATTGCTTTTAAAATCAAGACAAGAGAGTATGGTTTAATAATAATTAACATACACTTGTTTCCTTAAGTAAATTAAGTACAAAAAGCAAGCAATCACAATTACGAAATAAAAATCACAACCAAATAGTCTAATAAAATACAAGATATAGGAATACACTTCAACTTCCATTTGCAATTTACATCACTAATTTTTAACGAGATATAAGATTATTGAAATTTAAGTTCTTTTTTAATTTGTGACATATCCATCAATGACATTTGGCCAAATATTTCAGTTATGCCCTACAGTATAACTAATACTCGTCTCTTCTTTGGTCAAGTTTGTGATATCTAAACTTGAGGTTAGAACGAAGATTGTACACATAAATCCTACCAATCATACACGTAATTTCAAGAAATTCTCGCTTATTGTATTTAATTGGATATTTCTACCACACTGAAAAAAATAACCACTTACGCGAAAAGCATCAATAAAGGACTTTGATAAATTTAGTTTTGCGTAACCCAAAATACCTCACACTAAGAAAGTTCACAATTAAACTATAAGCACTATAATATAAAGAAAAAGGTTTCATATTCTTTATTTAAAAGAAAGCGATTAGGGTGCTAACGGTATTGGCTACTATGTTCTTTGTAAACCATTTTTTAATTATTAATTTATTAATTTATTTTTTTATTTTTTCATTGTGGTGGAAATTCCAGTTACATATATAAAAAATGTTAACAAAATGTTACAAATAAATAATTTGTGTTTAATGTATAACCAAATGCATTGTTTTTAAAACAAATAAATACTGTTTGAATTTAATGGACGTTGATAAAGAATGTGCATACTACAAGGTATAATTTTGATAATATAAAAAGAAATTATTTTTGATCGAAATTTTTTAATCATCATCGTCACTTTTGAAAATATTTCAGTGAAACTTGCCATAGGAAAGTTTTTGGAGTAACCAAATATTACGTCTTTATCGAAAATGTGGGGGTCACAATGAATCAGCAGAGTATACTAATATAATTTCACTTTTTTATGATTCAGGGTAACTTATATTACTCCCATTCATGTCAGCACCTACTGAAATATAATTGTGCGAAAAGACTGTAGTTAAAAATAGTGTGACTTTTTAACAGATGTAAATTGGTCTGAAAGAAGAAAATATATACTTAATTCTGTTAAAAAAGCAAAAAACAAATGATTTCATTATACTGAATAATGGTGATGGCAATAGAAAATTGAATAACGCTGCCAAAGTGAACTAGGTTGCTGGTTCTTTACATTAATACATATTATGTAGAAAAATTTTTAATTCCCATTAAATGACTTAATTAAAAAATATGACAATTTATTAGAAACAAGTGTTTCTAGAAAGCCAAGTCTTACTAACATCTAAACACCTAAATTTTAATTCCAATACATACATACATAAAAATATATACAAAGAAACGGGGAATTATAATTTATATAAGTAGAGCCTTCATAAATGTTTACATGCTACGTGACCCCCAAGCTTAGGAAAGCCAACATAGCACGACTGGTACTACTAACGAAAAATTCCTAAATCTTGACGTTACCAATATTAATGACTCGTTTACACTGAACAATGACAAACCGTTACGTCAACGCTCGAGATAATGCGGTCGCTGATTGGTTGAATAGTATTTCGTGAAAAATTACACCAATCACAGCCGATAAAATAGAATGTTGCGTTTTAATGTAATCTTGATCTTATTGTTTTATTTTTTTTAATTGTACCGAAATGCCAACATGGAGGAAATAAAATTACTACTCCAAACAAAATTACTGGTCAAGTGGCTTGTAATAATTTATGAAGGCAGCGAAATTGGTTTGCTGAAAAGATGAAAGAAATTTTTAACAATGAATTACAATTCAGAAACAATGCACTAAGAAACAATCATTACCGCAGGAATTTTCTGATTGTTTAACACAATAAATAAAATAAATTCTGTGTGATAGATCAAAGAAATTACGTATATAAAAAATCCATATTCTGTATTATCGGAAAAATTAAGGAGATCAAATATAATATTAGGATAACTTTTTAGACAACTAATACATTATAGACTTTTTATCAGAAAAGTATTACATAAAAGAGATGTAGATATTTCATAAAAAAGAGCGAATTTGAGAAATCAAAATATTGAGATGACATGAAAATAATATCGCTACAAGAAAATTAAAAGTAACTGTGATTAATTTATTAAACGCAAAAAGATATGCCAGATTACTTTGTGAACTTGAAAGATATCTCAGATATACGCAGATAAAGAAACAAAATATAAACTGTCAAACATATTTCAAAAAGAAACGTTATTTCCAGTGTCAGGTTTTTGGGTGACATACATAATTCAATAAAATAACCCTTGACTGTTCTTTTTGGTGACAGGTTAATTTATTTTTAATTTTTTTTACAGGTGACAATACTTAAACGGATAGAAAAATGTTTTGTAAATATTTTTTCAATTTCTATATAAAAAAATAATATTTTACACACAGTAATACACCTATTACTACAATTTTTTTAGAACGCAACTCTATATCGAAGAAAGTACATACATATTTACATAATTCCGTAGACAAATAATTATAGATAACATGTTACTGAAATATTTCTACGCAATATGCAGAGTATTATTACGTAGAAAGATAATAATATATGTGAAAAGAATATTCCTAGTTAATCACTGGTTAAACATTATATTGAGGAAGCAGACTACACCTACGGGTACATAATTCCAAATCGTGATTGCATAACGTGCTCATTGTATTGTAATGGACTGGGAGCTAAATGCATAATAGTTTAAATTATTGTATGTGGCTAGAGTTTGATATGAAAATAACAAGCGCCATTGTCGGACATGGATGTTGAAATTTTAAACAATGTAGATACTATTTTATAAATTAGTTAATGTTTAATATCTTGCTTATACGAGTGAAAGTAGTTAAATATCAGGAACAGTTTAATACCGCCGAGCATTAGCAGAAATTGTTCGAGTTCTTTTTTCCACCTGTCCACAAACTTGCGCATATTCTTAATATGCTACTTATGAAGAATCATTTTCCTGAAAATGTCACGCACGTTATTAGATAAAAGAAACTTGAATTATCCCCTGCCTTTCGGCCACTCTATACAGGGTGTCTCAAGGTGACGGCCCATTAGAATTATTTCAGAAACTACTTCGATTTGAATTTTGAAAATTTGGGATACCGGGTTTTCGGGCATGCCCTTCTCAACTAAAATAATGGCGTCCACGTACCACTTCCGGTTATATCGGAAATCGCTATCAACTTGCTTATTTTAAATGTAACGTCCTATATATTATTGCAAATTTTGAATTATACTTGTTATTTTAGGTGGAGTTTTATGAAGTTTTCCTATTGCTAAAATTAACTGTTTTCGAGATATTTAATTTAAAAAAAAATGGAGAGAAACAGTGACTAGCTTCAAAGCATATGTATTTTACAGTAAGAAAAATAAAGCAACAATATTTATTTATAGGGGGGATAGCTAGACCCCTAAGCTTCCCATCCATACTTTCAAAGTGGCTTAATTGCAGGGTGCTAGAAATTTAATGCCGAGTTTAGTTAACTTCAAACCTTCATAAGTCGGGTTTTTTAAATGCAACACCCTGTATGTTTTTCTATATTCTGATACGCAATTTTATTCTCTTTCGAACTTTATCAGGGTTCCCTCTATCTATCTCTTCTAGTTTTTAAAAGTTGTCTACTATTTTTTGTGTAATCACCTAAAATCATGTAATTTCTTGCGAGGATAACTGTGGAATTTTTAGCAAAAGAAACAAATAAACTGTCACCAGTTATTGATTATTATTTATTCACAGACGTTGCAATGGGATCCTAAGCAGAACATTTACAGTTTTTAATGAGACATATCCCAATATTCCACCAATGAGCAGAATAAAGTTAAGAATAATTCTAAAAAATCAACTTCATACATAGTAATACACAATTTTAATTATGTATGTTGATAATAATAATGCACTAAGATAAAAAAAATGACTTAAAAAGTCATAAGCGTTCGATATGCCCCCATTAACAGCTAAGCACTCAGCTGCAGGTAATTCATGGAACGCTCTTCATATTCGAGCAATCAAATCCTCTTTTGAAGCAACGGGTGTAGAATAAACTTGTTGCTATATTACTCCCCAAACATAAAAATTTAATGGAGTGAGGTCGGGAAACCTCACTGGCCAATTCCACGGTCCTAGGCGTCTTATCTATCTATCTTCAAACATTTCAGTCGTCTGTTGATCGACTTGGTTGTGACAGTGAGGTGGAGCCCCGTCTAATTGATACCAACACTTCCTTAGTTGGTCTACAGGTATATCATCTAGAAAATCTGCCACAACTGTTTGCAAAATATTGAGATATCTGTCGGCATTTAAATTTTCTTCGTAGATATGGTAAGAAATTTGGTTATCTTTAATTAGATAAAAAACATTTACGCTAAATTTATTTTGAAAATTTCTTTCTCGGATAACATGAGGATTTTCAGATGACCGCAAATTAGTATTATGTCTATTAAAAATACCTTCTCCCGTAAATTTTGACTCGTCTGTTCATATAATATGTTGCAAAAATTGTGGATATTCTTAAATTTTTTCTGCTCATTGGTGGTACATTTGGATATGTCTCATTAAAAACTGTAAGTACATGTTCTGCTGATAATCCCATTGCAACTTCCGTGAATGAATAATAAATTTAAAATATCAGCATTTGAATATGTATTGTTTTCCATTTCTTATAAACACTAAATTAAACTGTCTCTGCGAGAGACTAACAACAAATTGACAGTTTAGTTATTTGTTTTGTTAAAAATTCCACAGCTATCCTCGCAAGAAATTACATGATTTTAGGTGATTACACAAAAAATAGTACATAACTTAAAAACTAGAAGAGATACGTACAGGGAATCTTGATACCGTTCAAAAGAGAATAGGCCCATTCAGTGATATATAATTTTAAACTTTTTCTTTCATTTTCTGATAGTATTTAACCACCTAATTATATCTTAAAAAAATTAGGTCAATAGGATTAATAATAAGTGATATATTTAATTCTGAATTTGTAAGACCCTTAAAAAGGTCAACACTGCGAGAGAACAGCTAATGACGTCACGATACCGGCCACTCGGCGATCAAGTCGCGAGCAGACGGAGAGATGTGTAGATATTTGCCATACTTTTACCTATATTATATACCTATATTTTTAAGTGTATAAATAGAGAGTGTATAAGAGATATACATCAAGTCTTGTTGAAATGCATTTTTCACACAACATATTTATTATAAACATATAATGTCTTGGAATATTTAAATACATTTTCGGATTTTTCTCGATGACGTAAGTGGTTCGCTTTTCTACATTTTCTGTTGCTTTCCATTTTTGTACAAATGTACCCAACGTACTAGACTCGGTACTTGTGGATGTATACGACGACGTGTATGTGCGAGCTACTCAGAACTACCCTGGTTTTTCTTTGGTTGCCCGTCTAGGGGGTTGTAAAATATTATTATTTAAATAAATTGCTTATAGGTGCCTCTCGCAACGTATTTCGAAATTTTTGTGGACGGGAACGTTTAGATGGGGTAGAATTTTTTTTTCGACATAAATTTGAAAATTCTGCTCTAAATGTTTAAATAATAATATTTATAACCCCTTAGACGGGCAACCAAAGAAAAACGAGGGTGGTTCTGAGTTGCTTATAGGTCCCTCTCGCCGACGTATTTCGAATATTTTGTGAACACGAACATTTAGATAGGGTAGAATTTTTTTTCCGGCATAAAGTTGAAAATTGTGCTCTAAATGTTCAAATAATAATATTTTACAACCCCCTAGACGTGCATCCAAAGAAAAACGAAGGTGGTTTTGAGTTGCATACCGTGGCTGGGGAAACCGTGGATAACATCACACAAACTTTTCATTTTTCGGTAATGAAATAAATATTTTATTCGGAGTCGATCCTGAGGTACTTTTGCAGCCTGGAACTATTCAATATTTGTACAATCTTCGGTTTCGATCCATTTAGACATAAAAACAATGATTAACGAAACTGCCAAGCGAACCACACACCGTATGTATTAACACAGAATGGGATGAGAGCGAGCGGAGTGCACTGCCAGTCGCCCGTACCGGTATTATGACGTCAGCAATGGTTGCTCAACGTTTTTCCGCGCTCTGTTTTCATTAATTTATTTCACACATTTCTCGTTGAAACAAAAAATTGATTTTTGGCATACTAACTAATTAAAGGGTAAACTTTTGAAATATGCAATAAAAAATTTTTACTGAATGGGCCTATTGTGTATCAGAATATAAAAAAACATACAAAAAACGGTTAATTTTAGGAATAGGGAAACATAAAAGTCCACCTAAAATAACACGTAGAATCCAAAATTGCAATAATATATAGGGAGTAAGTGGTACGTGGACGTCATTATTTTAGTTGAGAAGGGCATGCCCGAAAACCAGGTATCTCAAATTTTCAAAATTCAAATCGAAGTAGTCTCTGAAATAATTCTAATGAGACACCCTGTATGTACATACATATGAAAAACTATTCCCTCGTAAGATTAAAGCAACATATAGGTACGCCATTTTGAAGTTATTTAAAAAAAAATGTTTTTCGCGACACATCTTTGTTACGGACTATCTATATTACCAGAGTAATATTTTTACAAAGCGTTTTTTGGCGCGTTTCATAGTTATTTATCTCGTTTTCCAGTTAGCCACAAAAATTTTAAAAGGAAGAAGCAAGAAGTCTTTTTAGAAAATATAGTATACTATCAACAAATCTTTACTGACACAAGTTTAAACTTGCATCGCGCTTAAGAGTCTTCCCAAAAATTACACCGGCACACTAAAAAAAGTGGTCTGTATCTTTGATTTGACCCAATAGGCTTTATGTATTTTGATGTGCTGAATCCGAATCTGAAGTTTGTTTAGCTCAAACACCCTCAAAATTTTGAATAATTGGCAAAAAATAGAGAAAAATCGCCGAAAATCACAAAAAAGTCGAAAATATTTGCTCTGAACTTGATCAAGTGGGTTTCTTATGTATTTTGATATGCTGAATCCAAGTCTGAAGTCTTTTAAGCTGCATCCCCTCGAGATTGTACAAAAATCGCAAAATAATGGCGAAAAATCACTAAAAATAGCGAAAAATCGGCAAAAATCACATTAGTTAGCGCAAAAAAAATTTTCTGACCTTAATCAAGTGTGTTTCTTACGTATTTTGATACGCTGAATTCGAATTCGACTTAGGAGAATTTGAGATAGTGTTGGAGAAAATAAACTATTCAGAACATCAATGGAACGCATGCGGTAATCAAAAATTTTTAACCATGATCCTGGGCCAGCAATCAGGTTTCACAAAATATCCCTTCCTTTTTCTATTTATGGGACAGCAAGGATAGGAAAAATCACCACATTCAGAATGAGTGGCCAACCAGAACGGAGTTTCATATAGGATAAGAACGTCATCATAGACCATTGATTCAAAAATTCTACTATACCCGCTGCATAGGTCATTCGAAATGAAAACAGTTCACTACAAGAGAAGAAAAGTGTAAGAGCAAAACATCAAAGAAAGCCTGGTTCTAGTCAGTCGAATTTATTTGGAAGTAATTCATATCCATGACATTTATTTAAGATTTTTTGTCAACAGACTTTAGATTTAAATTCGACTCGACAAAATTTATGAGAACACTTCATCCAATCTAGAAAACCGTTTTCTAAATTTTCTCACCCTCATTAATATGATTTTTTGCCATTTCCAGCTATTTTTTGCAAAATATGTGGGAAGATACAGCTAATAGACCTCAGTCTCGAATTCAGGGCATTAAAATACATAATAAACACACTTGACCAAGGTCAAGTTTTTTTTGCGCTCAGTAACCTGCATGGTTTTCGGAGATTTTTCACTATTCTTTGACAATTACTCAAAATTTTGGGGCTAAACAGACTACAGATTCGGATGAAGCACGTCAAAATACATGAAGCCTATTGGGTGAAATCAAAGGTACATACTACTTTTTTCTTTTTATGTCTCGGTGTTATAATTACACAAAATGCAGTCCGACCCTGGCCCATGTTCTTTGCCGGCGCGAGATATCACCTTGCATCCTTACAATAACCGTCGTTGTTCAATAAAGTTTATATAAGAAAATGTAGAATTAGCAAGGCAGATATCGAATGGGGCGATTACCATTGTATTTCTCTGTGTCTAGAGGTCCAATTAAGGAAAATAAATAGTTTTTCCCTAGTTACACTGTTTTTACTTCTGTGCATCCCCGCACAGACTACATCAGAAGGTTGAATAGAAAAGTGAGTGTTGAAAAAAAAAAAAACTAAAAGTTTGAAGTGTCTCGTGCCGTTTTCCAATATGGGACGTCACAAAAAGAAGAGCAAAAGGCAACGGTCACCCTCGTCGTCCTCATCAACCTCAAGTGACGACGACTATCGCGGTCAGCGTAACTATAAACAGCAAAAGAAAAAATCAAAATCCAGATCAAATGTAAGTCACACACCTCCTATAATACAGCCGCATAGTGCACAGTCCTCGCAATTTATAGCCGTTTCAAATATAATACCGGATTTTGATCCTAAATTCAGAGATATTAACGATTGGATTGAAATAATTCAGTTCAATGCCATTAGTTATCATTGGTCTGATACTACAATTATATTTCAAGCTCTAAGCAAATTAAAAGGAACCGCAAAAACGTGGTATGATGGGTTCATAGAGAGCGAATTGGGGTGGTCACGCTTTACTTGGGCAGAATGGAAAGATGTTTTAATATCAACTTTTCAATCTAATCGAGATTGTTATAAACTATTGATGGACCTTGTTAACCATAGACCGAACGAAGGCTGTTCTCTATATGATTTTTATTTTGAACATTTGTCTAAAATCAATAAACTAAAATTAAATTTCACCGATGTAGACAAAATTTCACTGATTACGGGTGCTATTAATAATAGTGGTATAAGCGCGGCCGTGGAAGCCTCAAATATGACCAATATAAATTCATTAGGTGCATATCTTAAAAATAAAATTCATGTAACCAATTCCAGTTTTCAAAATAAACCAAAAATTGAAAATTTGAAAAATAAACTGAATAATGAAACACCCTCAACAAGTAGCGCTGTCTATTCAGTAAATCGAAATAAACATTGTAAAGCCTGTGGCAAGAGTGGCCACGATCGTTCAGCTTGTAAACATAAAAACAAGGTTTGTAATTTTTGTCATTTTAAGGGTCACATCGAAAGTTATTGTTTAAATAAAAAGAAAATTAGTAATGTCCAATCTCAAAGTAAACAGGAACAAAATAATGTAAAACAAAATCACAATCCTAAAGGTATTAATATTATTGAAAATTCAAATAACACGTCCAAATTTTATAAAGATATTTTCATTAACGGAAATATGTGCAAAGCATTTATAGATTTTGGTAGTGACTGCTCTCTGATAAAATTATCATTAGCTGAAAAATTCAACATTCCTATCTGTAAACTCAAAGAACCCACTGTCTTATCGGGTTTCTTAGGAATCGGCACCACGGCTGAGTATTATATCATAGCACAAACACAAATCGATGAGGTCACGCTCGAAACGAAGTATTACATAATTAATAATTATGACTTTAAATTTGATATCTTAATTGGCACTAACTTTACTGAAAATATAAATATTCTTTATTACAGAATAGACAACTGTCTAAATTTTAGATATAAAACGGTCATTCCAGAACAGTGGTTGCAAAATATCCGCACAGACTACAAAAAGTATAAAATACACTCATACTGAGAATTTATCGATGACTACATTTCAAATTACTTAAAAAAAATGTTAATACAGTTAATTTGTACGGCTTTCTTGTTGGAAACAAGGTGACAGATCAGATGTGAAACAAGATGGCTGAAATAAAAACAATCGTGAGGTTAAATAAAAAAGGCACCAATTAAAGATTGCCGGTTGCGCGTTTTAGGCAGTATGCCATTTATTTTGATACCGTCTGCGAATGTGATTCTGCGAGATACATTTGTAACGGGTACATTCACATCCAAAATCATCTGCTTATTTGTTGTAGTGTAGTATTGGCTAAAAGAAATCTGCACATATTTTCCACGAACAAATATATGAATGTGAATAAATCTAATTATAAGAGTTGTTCGGAGTACATACCATTTCGTTAGTAGTAAGTTTTATGAATGATCAGAATAATTAATGAGTCTGAAATGAGAACTTAAAATAACACTTGTATTTACATGGTCCGTGTTGACAATAATAGCATTCATACAAGCTTTGTTATTCATTTTCCAAAGCGAAATTCCACTAAATTTATTTAATTACTCTACTGTATTTAGAACGGGTGACATCAAAACATAATATATTTGTCTAGTTTTTAGACATAGCTTAAATATCGAGGGTGTAGCTAAAGTATTTAATGATAAATCGTCATAAATGAATATAATTTGAAATTTGAAAATGGTTTTGAATCTAGTGTTTAATAATGTATATACTTAGTGCATAGTAAAACTTTTATAACAAATGTTAGGAACTGTTTTAAAAGAAAATAACTAAATAAACAAATAAGTGAATAACTGGGCTTAGTTCTCAATAAATGATTGGTTGTATTTCATAGCGTTATTATTTTATGTAGATTCAGCTGACGGTGTGATTCTGGGTTCCTGCGTTAGAGACGAGAGAGTCTTATTTCAGCAGTGCAGTGAATACGTTCTCAGCGATTACTTATTAAAACCCTAGTAATTAAAGTACGTCATTAGGGCAGATCTGTCTCTATAAATCAGGTGTTATTATTATTATTATTGTTATTGTGTTACTACTGAATGAATGACTGGTGACCAGAGTGGATGGTAAGGCCGAGAGGTAGTCGTGGCCCAGGGGCGCCGTATCCAGGCGAGTGATACGAGAATGAATGGTGAGGCCGAGGGCATTAGCCAAGGGGCGCCGTATCCAGGGGCTGAGCCGAGAGATACGAGGATGAAAGAAGTGAGCGTATGTGTGTGTAGTTTTGATTACAGGTGTTCCAGATGCATGCACAACCTACATCGGGGATGCTTATTCGAGGGACCGCCAGATAGGACAGCGTAAGGACGGGGCGGGGCGCCCCCGGTGAGTGTAAACCATAATTAGTTACGTATTAAGAACATACAGCAGTACTTGTTTGTTGCATATCACGAGTGATTGCCAGGAACCCTGATCACATCTCATCTGCCCATTGTTGCCTCTTGACAGTCTGACTACATGTTTACGTACCACACCTGTAAGGTAATCTAATCATTACTTGTAAATAAGCTCCACTTGAAAACATACACCTAACACAAATATGCAATTTTTATTTAAAAAACACTCACGTCCATACTCATTATTCAATGAGTTTAACTGGAAAGCGCTTAATACAGGTGCATATATGAAATAAAGGTTATAATGAATTACTTATATATTATTATATGTCATAGGCTTTATGTTCCATTTGTGTAGTGTATAAAGACCAATATCCGAATCTGTATATAACATCTGTTTTTTAACAGAATTATTCATTTTCATAATGATTATGTTTCCGTTTTCAACGAGTAAAAAGCATCTTAAGTTATGATCGTATAACATTTCCGACAGTCCGTTGTGACTATTAAGGTTCTTCTAGTTGAATGAGGATAGACCGCATAGACACAAGTTTTGTGGGATACATGATCATACCGCGTTGAGTGGAAAGCGGAAAGTTATGTAAGTATCTAACTGTTTTATGGTTTGTAATTGTTTTGTTCTTTCATACTTAAATCTTGTCTGAATCTTAAAAATTATTAACTTATATGCTGTATTAGAAACACCTGATGTTAAGCTTCACATAAAATGGTGGAACATAATGCTAACGGTCTATCCAAGGAAATAGAATCAGAAAAAAAAGTCAACCTTTCATGGCATGTTTCATTCTTAGTGTGGAAGTTATAATGCAAATTCCCATGTAATGTAATACAAGAAGACACGGGCATCGCTACTAAGAAAATAAGCTGGATAGTAATTTTGAATATTTAAATGTTTGTTATATGTTTACATTAGAATATCCGCTTGTAATTTCAGTTCTACAATAAGATCTCTGAAAATTTAAAGTCATATTATGTTTTTAACTTATACAGAGCAAGTATACAACAGTTTAATAAATTTATTATTATAAAATTTATAATTAGGACTAGATCTTCTAATAACACGTATGGAACACTTTCATAACAGTTACAATATTACAACTATCATTTTGTAAAGAGTATAAACAATGTTGGATAATAGTTATACAACAATTTAATAAAGAATATGGTTTATATTCACTATAGAACTATATTAATATCCAATATTCACCTGTTTACCTGTCACAAATAGTATACAATGTTCTTATAATGGCATTTAGAATTTTCATAAAGAATAAAGTGTATTTCTTTCAGTGTAATTTCGACGTGTTAATCAGCGTCCTAAACTTTTTCGTATCTTAATTATCTATTACACTGTCTGATTCTAAAATTATAGATTTTAGACAATTTACGGTAAAAAGGTGCTCCAGTGTTTAGTTACATAGGTTGCACATTTTGGGAATGAAAATGTTTATAGAAATTATGTCTGTCACAAAAATGTCGGTTCTAAATTGTGAATCTTTTGAATTGTCATGAAAAACAAGAGCATATTATATAAAATAAATTACGATATTAGTCATTATGGCGTAGTAAGGAAAAAAAGTAGCGGAAAACCAGTGATATTTTTAAAACTTAGAAAAAACGTTAGTCAGTAAAATAAAAAGACAATGGTTAATCAAAATCAAGAAAAGTGTACATACATACATATAGGAAGCCTAGAACCACAGTGGATTGTCTAGAGACACCTATTCAAAACAATAGCGCAACATACGATAATAGTGCAACATACGATAATAGTGCAACATACGATAATAGTGCAACATAACAATAGTGCAACATACGACAATAGTGCAACATATGACAATAGTGCACCATACGGTAATTGTATATGTATATTCGACAATAGTGCAATATACGACAATAGTGCAATATACGACCGATAGTGCAACATACGACAATAGTGCAATATACGACTGATGGTGCAACATATGACAATAGCACACGAAATAGTAGTTTGACATGTGTAGCAGGTGTGAATATTTGCATAAAAAATTTTGCCAACATAAACATTACGGAATTTGTTTCTTAGATACAATTACTAATTACATGTTCAAGTTGTGTATTTTTTCTATAATATTTAAATCAGGGAAACAAAATTGCATCGTGAAAGATTCTCAATTCTCTTGTTGAAAAATATCTATAAAAATGCAAAATTTTAAACATTTAATAGTTGCACTATTTATAACTTGGGGAACAATATTCGTTATTTTCAAGTATGGCTGATAACGACGAATAAAATGTAGATCAACATACATAATATGCTTAAATTAAATTTTCTTCATCTAACACTCCCGGTGTTAGCTTAGATCAGGTCAGGTTTGTATTTATAATATTTTATTTTTGTTTCTAAATTCAAATGTGTGGCGTTTTCGATAATGTTTTCAAATATAAAATTGTTGTATGTACATCTAAATACCATCCTAGTTAAATGTTCTAGTTTCAAATGCTTATAATCTTAAAACAAGATTTAGAATTTCTTTTGATGCTACTAAACAGCCCGTTTAACAACTTAAGTTTAACTGTGATTTAATTAAATTGAGCTATGTTGCCCTGGTATGAGACAATTGATTGGCTGTTGCTATGGGATTTAGTTAAAAAAGTTCAAATATATTTTCCATAAAAATTTAAAATTAAATCTATATTTAAATACTACAAATACGGCCACATCGAGATACTTATTTGTTCGCTGACGCAGTACTTCTTACTTTGAATGTACTACCGTCACGAGACTGCTTGTGATGGATGCTATGTTTAGAGAGGACTCACGCCTTGCATCACACCAAAAATGTACCGAATACTTGTTAACCAGTTTGAAGTGCTGATTCCTTATCTTGTGCCGCACAAAGATTCTTGGCGAAACAGTTTTTTTGTCTTATTGTACCGGAAAAGGTATTCTTGTCTGAAATGTTGCCGCTACAAATTTTAATTAAATAAATCCAATTTATTTATTAATTTAATTAATAAACCATACAGCACAATGCTTCACTAACAAGGTATAATTATTATTGTGTACAGACTGGCCAATCCTATGTAACTGCCCTGAAGATATGAAGTAATTTGTTGTTCACGAAACCAGTACTGTACTTAAATACAGAATTTTGTGATGTTAATCTTAATCCAAAAGAATTATTTTTGTTTTAAAATTAATGCTATTAATTTTAAGAAAATTTGTTTAAAAAATTTCTATGTGAAATAGCATCTACCGTTTTAAAAACATAACAATATGGATCTTATTTGGATCTTACTTGAAGAAATATTAAGCTGTTTTTCATGAAATAAATAAAACTTGTGAATATGGAATAGATTTATGCGATTATAAAAGATCATTTTTGATGAATATCAAAAAACTAAAAACTAAGTTTTGTATAATGTTCAGTGGACATGGAATAATTACAAATATTTTGGATCAACATAAGATGATATAACTAAACTATTATAGTTGTTCTTTTGCCAGTAGGAGACGTCAAAGTTGGCCAAATAGAAATTTTTTTCTAAACATATTCAAAATGCTTTAGCTCTTGTACTGTCACAAAATTACATTACAAATTACAAAATGGGCTATTTTACTTTTAATTTACTTTAATTTAATTCAAATTAATTAAAAAAAAATCATAAAAATTTTACCAAATATATAAATAATGTTTTTAATTATCAAAATCTAGTTATGCTAAATATAACTTCATTTACAAATTATTATTAAATAAATTGTCTAAAATAAATATTAAAAATAAATGTAAATGTAATTAACGAAAAAGGCATACCCGACATAATAAAATCTCTAAATAATATAAGTTATTAAAAAAAAAACTTCTATTATTGTTCTGACATCATCCTTGACATGTACCATCTTAAAACCTAATAAATTTTATAATTTTATTAATGCATAATTGTATAGTGGTGCAATGGGGTAGTTATTGATTCCAAAACGGTGTTTAATATTGCAATAGTAAAATATTATATTATCCGGTAATAAGAGTAGGTAATTTAAGTAGTTTATATATGTGGGGATTGTATTTCCCGACCAGCTAATTAAAAAGTTCTTAATCTGATATTAATTTTATGAGGGACCTAGGTCTCTTTAAATTGGGCCTGTTTTACATGATTCTTATCTTTGATTTTATTATCACATTCTAGTTAAAAAGAAACTAGTTTAATTAAGAGGATCCTTTTTATAATTTCCTGTTTTTTATTCAAACCGCAGTAGGTGCATTAAGCCGAAAGTTGTTGCACACAAATCCAATTTAAATATTTCGAATTTTTTCGTTTTTAATTAGTTTTGTTTATACGAATTTATAAGGAAATTATTCAATTCTAATTTAGAATTTTCTATACAAGGTCAAATTTAAAACCAATGTCGGTGGTTGCTACTTTTACAATAGGATTACGTCTGAAGTAAAAACCTAAAATACGTTACCAATTGTAAATAAAATTAATTTATGTTTTAAAATAATTGTTTTCGTAGCTTTAAAAACTAACAATAAAAATAAATGAAAATACTAGTCTGATTCATATGAAATATATCTTTTTTTAAATCATTTCAAGTTTTTCCAAAATTATATTATTACTTTTTTAAAGCAGTCTATATACTTATTTAATTTGTGAATCTCAGTGCCAACGACCCCTGACATTAGCTGAACTATACTTAGTTATTATGTATGGTAGAAGAGGACGCATTTAAGAGTTAACACACGTGTGTCAATAAATACGGTATGTTTTTTCAATATTTTTTCTTATTCAGCCACTCTGCAGCGAATCAGTCACAGTCACATCACATACTAAATTAATCTAAAATAAATAAAATAACATCAAAATTGAATCCCGAACAGTTTAAATTTAAGCAGAATGCCATCATGTTCCGAAGGCTTTCGAAGGGCAACAGCTGTACAGTTGAAATGTTCTCCGGATGGAGAGCATTTGCAACTGCAAATTTACTTCACACCTGGTATTATATGACGGGATGGTGAACGAGTTTGTTACATTTTTATTTTAGTTTTCGACTTTGCGAGAGAGTTACAGTGCCTTTGTGTGGTGTAAGTGTATAACCTTACAAATTTATTTATTTCAGTGTTTAGTAAAAATAAACTGTAAAATCAATAGTGTATTTTTGTGTTTTAATTTTCATGTTTCTATATACAGGGTCAGAAAGTACCGATGGTCTATCTGAAGTTACGTTAGAGCGATAAAGTAAGACATAGAAATACATGCGATAGAGAAGAATGGCTATAATGAAGGCGTCTCATAGTCACCGCCCGTTTCGCCCTTCCACAAATAAGATCCACTTCTTATTTGGTACCGAATTAAATTACGAAGTCAGATTTTCCATTAAAAAATCTCTAATATGATTTCAAGAAAAATAACCTTTAACGAAAATACGATGTACCTACTATACTAAAATTTGATAACTGTGTTTCGTAGCAAATCTGATTACCGTGTGTATCACCCATATTATTAAAATCTTACCTAGTCTGTCTCAATAGATCTAAAATACTAGAAAGTCGTTTGTTTAAAATCATAATGTATGTTGAAATGAACACACTGTATCTCAAGACACAACACCGAGAAATAGCATAGAAAATTTTCATGAAATTATAATGTAGAATAAAATAAAGACATAAATTACTTTTAAAGAAAAATAAAAAGCTCATTTCATAGTTATTTCATATAAACCTAAAACATTATCAGTCAAAATTTTAAATAATACGTTTTAATGATAAGCATGTCAAGAAAATAAATTTTGGGTACGAAGTAGAAGCATTAAAGTAAAAGAAAATGCCACAAGAAGGGCCAATTTAGAGATTTTATGAGTAAATTAATGTTAAATAATCTAGTACAAAAGAAAGTTCAAATATTATAACATCAGAAACACATAGGCTAGAAGTTTCTTATAAAAAATTTGTCATGCAAAATATCATATAAAAATTTCTTGTAAATTAGTATTAAGACGTATAAAATCTACTACGCAGTTATAAAATATAAATTACGCCGTAAGTTAATTAAAATCAAATTCATCGCAACATGCTGGAGAAATTGCGCAGTTAGAAAATGATAACAGGGATACGAGCAACCAATGGCGAAAGAACAAATCAGTGAATTTACCTGGTACCGGAAAAACAAAAAAACATCGAGAGAAGTCAACAAGCTGAGAGAGAGGCAGAAGGAGATTCTAGAGACTGGTGAGGGGTGCATGTTGTCCTGTGGCTCCCCAAACAACATCAAAAACACCAGGAAGCACTCTACACAGACCCAACAGCCATCCTCAACGCCCGAGAATAGCAGACAAATGACAACAATAAAGTGAGGTTATGGAGACGACCGCAAATTGCCAGCCAGAACGAAACCAAGTAAGTCCAGTTGCATAAGAGTTTTCTCCATGCCATAAAGTGTTGCAAATTCGAACTATAAAAGCTATTTGTGAAATACAAAACCCGTTACAAACTATAAACAATGTCAGTGATTAAAGTTTAAATTGACATTTTTGAACATTCTATAATTTAAGTATTAGTTTAATTTCAAATGTTCGTAGTATAAGTTAATTTGTTTGAAAAACGTTTAAAATAATGATAATTGGTTAACCAAACATTTTCTCAATTATGATAGGTAGAATAAGGCATTTCTCAGACAATTATTCATGTAAAAGTATATAAAAAAAATATTCTAGTTTCTGTGTTCATAAAAATATTGTTCGAAATTGAAAGATAAATAAGTAATAAATGTCATCTTGTGTAAATATTTCCAATTTTGCTTTTATTCAATGTTTCTTACCCAAAATTAAATAGTAAAGGTTAATTAAAAGAGCATAGAACCGCCCCTATGAGGTAAGGACTCATGCTATTGATAAAATAAAGTGTTTTTTCTTGAGGGACAGTGTAGAAAATGAACATTCCTATCTACACTAATAAAATCCTGTCTACACTGTGAACATTATTTATACAAAGTAAAGCTGCCGGAGGCGATGTTAGCAATGATAAGGTAAGAAAGTCTAATTCGTCTATATTTGTCAGTGTTATTATAGAATTTTCTTATCAGAACCTATGCTCAATGGAAAATTAGACATAAACACACCCAAATGACATTTTACATTATAAAAGGCGCCCAAACGGATATTTAATAATTATAAACACACAAAATTTACACACCATCACAAAATACAACAACACACAACACCATTACTTACATTACATTACCAAAATAAACAAAAAAAAAACAACAACAAAAAAATATATAATAATATGTATTTAATAACAAAACCTGGTTCTATGCATACCTACTTACTGCTCTGTATGATCCATTTTATTTACTCTAAATTTTCTAGAATCGTGAATATATGTGCCAAGTGCATTAACTTTTGGAAATGACACTGAAGCTCATTAAGATGCAGAACGAAATATAAATATGACACCATTATTATTTACGACTTATGACTCAACAGTGCTACTTTAAGAGATATTATAATACATATTTTGTAATATTTATTTAAAAGTATTTTACTAAAATGTAACAGGAAACAAAAAATGCCATTTTAAATAAATAGTTCCCGACATACCTCAGCATGCTTAATAAAAATACGATAAAAAATGGCGTAGGTTTTTAGATACAGATTTCAAACATGACAATTTGGAAAAATTTAGGCAACTGTAAGTATTTTCCTCAAAAAGCATTTTCTATAATAATCTAATCTAATATGCCCTAAAATATATATATTTTTTGTCTATTATAGGTAATTTAGATTGTATTTATGAGGAATATAAGATATTGTCAGCTACAATAATTACCAATATATGTATGTCCTTGCAAACATTTCTAGCAGGTCACTACTCTAAATTTCGAAAAAAGTTTTGCAGAAAATTTTCTAATTTTAGTATTTACAGTCCATTATAACCTTATGATAAAATAATGATTGTCTAGAAAACTTTGGCATATACCGAGAGTAATCTGTTTGTTTTGGCGGCAGTTTAAATGTCACAAATGTCGGTCAGTTAATGAACAGATAAATAGGCCAATATTTTTAAAAGTAGGGTGCTCCCATCAGCATTGCAGTCACAGTCATGGTAAATATTGATGCAATTAGTATGTGTATATATAAAAAAAAACAAAAAGATAATACTGTGCATTTATAGCAAGTTTTAAGCTAGTGTAACCTCAAACAACGGGGCATGTTAGACACAGCGTATGCACAGTTGGGAACTGGGCCATGCATTGTTGTCAAATCTCATAATTTAAAAACAAATTTACACACCACTGGCCGTGAGTAAGAAAATGGTAACACATAATTGTCTGATTTTACTTTAAACTTGATTGAACTTGATCGAACTTGAACTAGATTGAACTTGATTTAAAAAGATGGTACTATATGCCTTTTAATGCGGCAAAATATCCAGTTTACTAAAGAAAGCTACGAATAAATTACAACAAACAATATTTAAAACGGCCAAAAAATCTTTTCTGCCAGATTCAAAATAAATCGAATCCTCTTTTCACCAGACAGGTTATTTAAAAATAATATTAATTGCAAGTTAATTCACCCCAGTTTCATCGATAAGGTTATGACGAGTACATAGAAAGTTAGAAATATCTTATCAATTTGATCTTTTTGAGTTATTTATAAATGGAGAGTTTAAAATGAAAAAACCGTATTTAGAAAAACATGATTAAAATAAAAAGTTTTACAGAATTTTCTTACGATCTCAAAACTATATATATAAAAAGATAAATTTAAGTGAATAAAGAAAAAACGGATTTCAGAAACTATATTTAAGTGTTCTTGACAAAAAACTGATTAAAATTATTTCGTACATAAAAAATTCCAATATTAAATTAAAATATAGATAAGAAGTTATATTATGGATATAATTTCGATATTCTCTCGATTAACTAGAAACTTTTATAGGCCGCCTACAAACTTTTAAATTTATCGTCAGTTCCTTTCGACATTAACATTTAAATTATTTAGAATTAGTTCCAGTCAAGGAATGCTATTCAGTAGTAATGGTAAGTAACCTCGGTTTTATTTAAATTGATGCTTTTAGAAATGTAAATTAAAGTAATAAAATCAAAAGGATTCTGTGGCATCGATTTCCGTTCGAATAATTTATATTGACACCTCCGCCACCTTAAGTTTACAGTTACAACGCCTACCCGACTTTCGTACAAATATACGCCAGTAATCTAAATTGGTTTTCATGCCGTCAATAATGCCAGAAAAAATAATATATAACGTGATGCAGCATGTGTTGCCCTCCTCCATTTACAGGAACTGTGTTATACTTACGAAACCGACTGGAGTCATTCAGTAAGCTAAAAATGTTCAGCCTGGCCCATTTTCGAATCCAGTGTATTTCAGAAATTACCAGATATAGGAAAAACACATTTATTAATCAAAGATCTGTTTGCCTGCCAATACTGATTATTTTTCATACTTGTTGATGATGTTCAGATAAACGTTAGTGCAATGGCACTGCAGTTCTACTGTTGCATTGTACTTGTATGGCATACTTAAATATTATTTACTCTGTTTACATAAAATTAGTATTATTTACTGTATTGTATGTTTTGTGGTGTTTTGTCAAAAATGATGTCGTCTGATTGGTCCTTGTATTACTGGTGGTAACGGATTGGTAAAAGATAAAACGCTTCTAGCTTCTGCCGTACCAACTGCAGTACAACGGCATTACTGTGACATGTTAAGAACTTTTTTACAGAACCAATACAACCGCACTAATCATATGTAAATGAGGCTTTATAGCATATACTTTCGCTTCAAGATTTGCTGCCTTGAAAAAAATACGATCTCCCGATCCGAAAATGATATGACTGCATACGTTTCCGATTTACCTGTAAAAGTTGGAGGCATCTACGTTTAGATGTGAAAATTTTAAAATATCTAGATATTAAATTTTCCTTTTTAGGATGCCTTAATATTTGGTGTTGCCGGTGCATGTTGTCGAGATGAACTGTATCAATTAAATTTGAATATATAGATGATTTAGGATCAAAACATTTGATTAAAATACCGAAAAATAAAACGAAAAGAGAAAAATTGTTTCCTTTTAAAATATATATTATAAAAAGCCCCATTCATTTACTAACATTTTGATCTCTTCAAGTTTTTACAAAAAATTAAGGATGTATGAGAAAAAAATTAAATGTATTGCAATGCATTTTTAAAATGAGCTGATTAACGTGAGTGTATTTTGCCGAAAATGTCATATAGGGTTGATTATTTGACCCCCTTACAAAAATACTTCAGGGTTGAAAATTTTCCAAAAGTGTAGATTTTTTGACAGATAATGTTCACCAAGTTCGGTTTCTTTAGTTCGATATACATGGAAGATAAAAAAGAAAAACTGGGTTGTAACTTTTCAGGAGAGTTTTTTTTTAAAATTTTATACCAGCGACCCCTATTAATTTTCACCAAAGAATCGCCCCTTACATTTTTTCGGTGTTATTTAGATACTCCCTGTATTTTTGGGTTAAATTGGGTGAAAATAAGTCCAATATTTCTTACAGTGTCTTAATCGTATTAACTGAAGTCAATTAGATTCTACACCACAATCTGTTGTGCGATTATACATATGTTTATTTTTTCGCAATTACTGACAACATAAATGCACTTAATATTTTCCTTAGAGATTTATCAAGGTATATTACTTAAATTTTATAGAAATATAGTTAAGCTTAACTTCTTCATGATTTTATTGGCTAATTCTGAACCAATTACAGAATATTCAGATTTTTTTCTCATTTCATTTAACGGCAAAGATACAGAATATCACTAACTCGAGAATAAAGAAATTTCTGATTTGACAACTAATTTTTTACGCTTTTAAAATATTTATAATATTTAGTTTCTTAATACGACACCTTGTCATTTTAATCCTCCATGGTAATATGATATCTAGTCTATACACTACCTTCCATAATTTGTTCTCTAGTTCAATTAACGCCAACGTTAATACCATTCGAGAATATATAAACACCCACTAAATACGATATACACTGACAACGTACCAAAAAAATATATTATTTATTTCAAACAATAATTTTAAATATTTATTTGATTTATTCCGACATTATGAAATAATACGTATCTAAATATTAAACGATAGCATCAAATGATTTTGATACATATTTTGCCTGACTAACTGGTATTTTTCCATTTCCGTACGTTCCTCATTGTAATTTATATTCTGGGTATAGTAATCAGGACGAAAAACTTAATCTATTCATTAAGAGACTATAGGATGTGTTTTGGTTCCTACAGAGAATGGTTCTAGGACGGTTCAAATTAGTTGACCATTCAATTCATAAGAACATCTTAGCCAAGACATACTGACAATACAGTCGAGTAACTATTTTGAACTGTTCTAGGACTGTCCGCTGACAGAACCAAAACAAGCCTTAGGCATATTCAATTATGATATTTACTGTTAGTAGACACCTATACTATGCGTTTATTTTTCTGAAACGAAGTGCTATAAAATGAAGATTTGCATAAAATTCCGCTTAGTCGAACGTGCTGTGCTGATTATCACCACTAGAGGATATAACCATTCGAGTATTCAACTTCATATTGCCTAAAAACCATTAATTCAAAAGATTAAGTTACGAAAAAAACAATGTGAAGAATGATGAAATAACCACATATGTAATTAGATCAGAAAATATAATTAGAATCCAAGTTCATAAATATTGAAAAAACTAAAAGTAGAATAGATATGGAAAAAATAAAAAAAAAGTGAAAACCATCAAATAGCTATTTATTTAAGTAAAAAATTAATGTTTTGGGAAATAAATATAATTCGCAGTGTCACTTTTTACGGACTAGACCTTAAAATTATCATTACATCTTATTAATGTAATTAATCTGTACGACAATTTAACACAGAACTAAATGTCGTTGAAAAATTAATACAAAAAGTGACTGAATATTTGTCACCAAAAAGTCATGTAATTATGGAGCTTGTACTGAAAATTTTGTAATTTTATAGATGTATAAAGGTTTTCACCGACTCCCTTAGATATTCTAAACTAGATTCAACAAAAAAGTATTTATTTCCGAAGCAAAAAATTGAGATGAATGTAAATATTGGGTACATGATATAAAACCATTTGAAAAACTACTTTTAATATGTATAGGTATACGTGGAATTTTTAGTTAAATTCTAATAGAATTATACTATATAAAACCAGCAAATATTATTTATTTTGTTAAATTATTAAAAAGTTTTTTATGGTAGCGAATAATAGTAATAACTAATAATATTGATAATTATTGCATTTATCCATAAATAATATTGATAAAAGTTTGTACGTACTATAATAAAAAATATGTAAGAAGCTTAAGTTACAAATAAAAGCACCGCCATTCAAGTACGTAATTGAAACATAGAAAAACGTTTTTTTTTTAATATTGACATAATTTCGATATGAAAATTTAAAACTAATAAAAACAAGTGATTGTTATTAAAATTTGGTTAATAATCTACAATTTTTTTTTTTAACTGTTAGAAATATTTTTAATTTCGGCCAATTAAAATAACGGCATTTTCTTCTCATTTAAACATTGATCTATATATTTTAGGTTGCGCTTTTTTAATATTCAGAGAAGCAAAAATTATAAGACATATTTTTCTTTCTATAATTCTATAAAAACTTTTCCCCTTGGTGTCAATTTTTCAGCAGTTATTATAATTACATACCGCGTGAATCACTACACTACAATGATCTCGACTACTTTTAGAGATACTGAAAAGCTTAATATGGACAAAGTAATACAGAATTTAATGCTTGGCAACATTTCACTGCAAAAAATGCTTTCTTTTCGTTTGAATATTACTAAAAAAATTAAAATGGCTTTTTTAAATTTAGCTGTGGTTTTGTTTTATAGTCCGACTGAAAAGTTGTTGAAACGTTCTCATGCAATTCTTATTTTAATTTAAAAATAAATAATTCTATCGTAATAATAAACAAATAAAATGATATTTAAAAGTAAAACGTTCAATAATATTTTCAGTTGGACTGCAAATAACGGAGCAGATTTTTCAGAAGAGAGGTTTTCAATTTTTCCTGAATAAAAGGCAAATATTTTTTTAGTGGTAAATTGAAAAGTATAAATATATTAAATTTTGTACTACTTTGAACATTTTTGTACATCTAAGTCTCCAAGAACCCTGTGATAGATAAATTTGGTTCATAAGGATGAAAAAAAAAAAAAGAAACGGGAATATTAATCGTATAAACTAATTTTTCATGACAGTAAACCAACAAACATACGATGCAGGTGGTACACACAGACCCTGATGAATTAACAATAGTAGAATTTACTTTTCCGAGAGGTGACATCCAAAATAAAGACCGATAACAATTGGATTTTGGGAAAATTCCCTGAAAATTTGAGAAATTTCATGATATTTTTACAGTTCTAGTTTTCTAATATGTAATTCCAGGTTTTCCAGCCCAAACATATAAATAGCTATTTTCTATTGTTGCTACATTAACAATCAAATCAAATGAGTAGGAACATAGAAATGCTACAATAATCTTCTCAGCATTGTATTTCATGAAAATTTAACTTATATAATTATAATTTAGTCAAATTCAGTTATTTCCATAACATTGAACACATTTTGTTAATATAATTTTCCTATAAAAATATCTTATATTTTTTCTACTATATTTTTGTATTTTAGGTAGCATTGGATTTGAAAATCCTTTTCTTCAAGTCAATGAGCTTTATCTTTTGAAAAAATAAATAAATAATTCGAGTGAAAGCTAAAAAGTTGTTAAGTGGGAGACACTATTAGACAGTCAAGTAATTTACATTAAACATTTTTTAAGTGTCATATGAAGTTTCAAGACCTTCCAAGATAAGGTAAAAACAACTATACCGCCTCCCTAAATGTGGGTCGGCATATGAAAATTTGATAATACCCAAAACCTACAAATATCCGTATAAAACGAGCCCAACTTTAATGGGCCACATGTTAAAAACATCCATTCATTTTTATTGTTATTGTCGTAGAGATACGAGCGAGCTACTCCCTCACAGGACGGCGGTGTCATCTCCGCAGACATTCACCAGATGGTTACGCGGGCCAGGTGAGAGGACGTGGGCCGATGTGGGCCCACGCTTCGACCTTAATGAGCACGTGGGCACGCGCGGCCATCCACAGGAGAAAATGGAAATGGCACTCACCTTTGACCTACATGATGTTCCTGTCTTAGGATTCTTTCAGCTCAATTAGTATGTATTCGACATTCACACTATTTTTTTTCTGTAACTGGCATTGCATTTTTATCAAAAATTAGGTATATAAATGGTATACCCTTATGAGAAATTGCATCAGTGAAAAATATTTAACTATAATAAACAAAATTACTTGTACTTTTAGCTTACTGTTTACATTCGGTTCGGTTTTTCACTTTTGATATATAGACCAGTGCTTAAGCCTTCAAAAATGGTAAAAAGTGAAAAAAAAATTATAGTAGGATGAAACCCATTAGAAAAGGAAGAGAATATAACAGAAATGAAAAGGAAAATAATTTACGGGCGATCTGAGGTCGGGAAGGGGCCGAGTTTTTAAGGGTAAAAACGGTTTATCTTGATTTCCGGAAAAACTACAAGTCTTATGGAAAAAAGTTGTAGGTAATAAAAAGATCTACAACTTTTGTATTTACACTTTTTTCACATAACCTCAAAATTTATGTGAAAAATTCAAATAACCAAGTTTTTGGTATTTTATTTTTATCTTTTACAAAAAAAATTTAGAAAAAGAACTAATACATTGATCGTAACAGTATGACAGTCAGTTGCTTTGTGAAAAACGTGAAAAACCCTAGAGTATTTGCTTTAATTTGAATTTCCTATAAAAAAATTATTAATTAATAATAATAATAATAATAATAATACTAATAGTAATACTAATAGTAATAGTAATAGTAATAGTAATAGTAATAGTAATAGTAATAGTAATAGTAATAGTAATAGTAATAATAATAATAATAATAATAATAATAATAATAATAATAATAATAATAATAATAATAATAATAATAATAATAATAATAATAATAATAATAATAATAATAATAATAATAATAATAATAATAATAATAATAATAATAATAATAATAATAATAATAATAATAATAATAATAATAATAATAATAATAATAATAATAATAATAATAATAATAATAATAATAATAATAATAATAATAATAATAATAATAATAATAATAATAATAATAATAATAATAATAATAATAATAATAATAATAATAATAATAATAATAATAATAATAATAATAATAATAATAATAATAATAATAATAATAATAATAATAATAATAATAATAATAATAATAATAATAATAATAATAATAATAATAATAATAATAATAATAATAATAATAATAATAATAATAATAATAATAATAATAATAATAATAATAATAATAATAATAATAATAATAATAATAATAATAATAATAATAATAATAATAATAATAATAATAATAATAATAATAATAATAATAATAATAATAATAATAATAATAATAATAATAATAATAATAATAATAATAATAATAATAATAATAATAATAATAATAATAATAATAATAATAATAATAATAATAATAATAATAATAATAATAATAATAATAATAATAATAATAATAATAATAATAATAATAATAATAATAATAATAATAATAATAATAATAATAATAATAATAATAATAATAATAATAATAATAATAATAATAATAATAATAATAATAATAATAATAATAATAATAATAATAATAATAATAATAATAATAATAATAATAATAATAATAATAATAATAATAATAATAATAATAATAATAATAATAATAATAATAATAATAATAATAATAATAATAATAATAATAATAATAATAATAATAATAATAATAATAATAATAATAATAATAATAATAATAATAATAATAATAATAATAATAATAATAATAATAATAATAATAATAATAATAATAATAATAATAATAATAATAATAATAATAATAATAATAATAATAATAATAATAATAATAATAATAATAATAATAATAATAATAATAATAATAATAATAATAATAATAATAATAATAATAATAATAATAATAATAATAATAATAATAATAATAATAATAATAATAATAATAATAATAATAATAATAATAATAATAATAATAATAATAATAATAATAATAATAATAATAATAATAATAATAATAATAATAATAATAATAATAATAATAATAATAATAATAATAATAATAATAATAATAATAATAATAATAATAATAATAATAATAATAATAATAATAATAATAATAATAATAATAATAATAATAATAATAATAATAATAATAATAATNACAAGAGGGATTTCCTCCCTTGAAAATAGGAACAATTTTCCCAGATTTTAAAACATCTGGAAAGGTACCACATTCGAAGGACAAGTTAACAAGGTAGGTAATTGGTTGTATTATGCAACCAATAACACGTTTTATTAAGGACATTGGTACATCATCAGCACCAGATGAGTTTTTATTTTTTAATTTTATTGTCAATAATTTAAGAATTTCATCAGCAGTGTAGGGGTTTAAATAAAGAGAATTGTTGTTTTCCTTCAAAGAAATAAAACTGGAATTATTTATCGTACTGGGTATTTCTCTAATAATCTTTTGTGGTGCATTTACAAAAAAATCATTGAATAGTGATGCCACCAGCCCAGGTTCTCCATAGGAAACATCGTCAATAGTGATTTCAATTTTAGGGTAAACTTTATTTTTATTACTAAGTTCAGATACAACCTTCCAAGTAGAAATTGATCTATTGTCTGAGAAAATAATTTTATTTTGATAATAAGCTCGTTTAGTTTGTTCAACCAGGTGCTGATGTTTCTTTTTCTGTATTTTGTAAAAAGGTATTAATACCGGATAAGTTTTTTGTAATATATAAATATTTCTCAAATAATCAGTTATAGGTAAGTTGCTTCATTTTTGTTTCTAGTATATAGGTAAAAAGGTGCTGAATTACTGGTTGAATAATTTTCGGGTTGTTTTTGTCGGTTTAGACTTTTCGAGAGATATCGCTATCTTCTTCAGAAGGATTTTTTTTCAATACACTGTAAAAAGTCTGTGTGAATGAAAGCAATAAAGGTTCGGAATGAATCCATTGAGTGAAATTGTTGAGCACATTTTCACTCAATCTTGGTCATTTTGATCATTTTACTCATTTGTGATTATATTACTCCTTAAATAAATTCACGTAAACTCGTATTTGGTGCACTTGTACCTAAATTAATGTCCTCATTACTGAGTGATCCCACCCCTTTTCACATTCAGATGCATTGCCTTTGTCTGTTCTCATCATTCCATTAGGTTATCTCGTGACCGTGGCGTGGTGGATAGCAGTATGGCGTATGGCGTGCTTTGGAGTTGGTCAAGTATCGGTTTATTCTAGTGAATATTGTATTTAAATGCAGTGATTTAATTACAATCATTAAAGACAATATTAAATCTCGATTAATATTTGGTTAAATAAACGGATAGTTAAATTGTTATCTATAATTACGTATATGTAATGTACAATATAGGTTATAGCAATATAATCGTCCGATTAGTTCACCAATTCCTTTAATCGAGACCTAAAATATTGTGTTTAAAACAGATCTGTGTAGAAACCAATGTGGCAACTTACTAGTTTATGACTTTAATACAATGATATTTAAATTAAATTATATTAAAGAGAATATGAACCACGTCTGAGTAAAAAATTACTCAATAATAGTTAAAGTTAAATCATATTAGAGGAAAAGTCAACTCTAAATTGGTTTTACATTCTCAAAATAGAGTCAAAAGTCGCTCACTTAGCAGAAACTCGGATTTGAGTAAAACTCACTCATTTCTGATGCAATAATTTCACTCAATCGGGTGTGGACAGAAATTTATACATTATTGAGTAAAATTGAGGGAAATTTGAGTGAAATTTTTTTACAGCGTATAAATTCCAACTCAAAAAATCCTTTAACTGTTAATATACATACAATAGAATAGCATTTCGTTTTAACGTTCTTACGAGAACTAATATTCCATATTAGCCTCCCATAATTAGATAATTTTTTCAAACCTGTGACAGTTATGTATTGTTTATTGTTGATTTATCAATAACTGATTTAGTATGCATTGGTTTTATATTTTTTCTCGTATTGCATATTTGACACTAAATTGTTTTTTCTTATGAAAATAAAAATGTATTTTATGGTGAGGGTGATGGTAATAACACAAAAAAAAAATGTTTCTGTATTTTTCCAAAAGGGTACCTACCTACCTAATGTAACACTGCAACTTGAGTCATATATACCGGGTGTACTTTTTACCTTGAAACTTCCAAATATCTCGAGAAATAAGCACCCTACGAAAAAAATGTCAATTAATCAAATCTAATCATTACTTTTAGCCGTAGAATTCGAATATGCAATAAAAAATGGAGGTTCCTATTTAAGATTTCAGTTACCCTCCTCCCTACACACAACAAAAGGGGGAGAGAAATTTTAGCACTAATCTATTTCCCCGTGGAATGATTAAATTTTGATTATTGACATTGTTTTCGTAGAATGCTTATTTCTTGAGATATTTGAAAGTTTCACGTTATAAAATACAAACGGTATATTGATTAATATGTCTGTTCAATCGACATGGCACTCCAAAAATTCAGATAAGTTGAATGGTGCGAAATTTTTTAATTATCCAACATACTTCTTTTTTCTCCTATTGACAGAGTTTTATATTTTTTGATTTTTTATTGGTTTACTGCGAAATGGTAGAAAAACATACAGGGTAAANGTAGTTATAAAGATTATTGTTTCCATAACGAAGGAGGCTTTGTCCTATGAAAATAGACAAATAAAAAATTATGTCAAACGATATGTGACAGCTCTTGCTTCGTGCAAAATTAGTGTCATTCGTGTGAGAAAAGTACTTGGGTTCCATATGAAATTCCCAGGTCTCTAACTAATTCCCTTACACTTATTTGGGGATTTACATGGACACAAGCCAACATATTAATATTATCTTCCGTTCTTGCATGGCGATGTTTTTTTGCAGAATGTAGTGGCGTCTGGATAAACGCTGAAATACTTCTCTGGAGTAGCGTATTCTACGAGGGTATCGCAAAGCATACTCTCTTGAAGCTATAACGGCATTTTTCAAACATTGAAAATAAACTGCCAACATAGCATACGCTTCCAGAATCGTAAACGGCATTTTTCTTGTTCACAAGTACTTTTCGAACACAAATAACACTAATTTTGCACGTAGCAAAAGCTGTCACACTTCGTTTGGCATAATTTTTCAGTTGTCTATTTTCATAGGGAATAGCCTGCCTCGTTATGGAAACAATAATCTTTATAACTACTCAGATATTTGGAATTAGTAAAAAATTAAACATTGCAGTTATCAAAAATTTTTTAAAATAAAGCAATAATTCTCTTTAAGGACAATATTGGTATTGTTTTACAATTTAATTTTGGCTTGGATTATGTTAATGTTATTTAGAGAAGTAAATAAAGGAGGATGTTCTAGCACAACCTAACTATTTTAGCAATAACTTGAAAATGAAAAAAGATATTGACCTCCGGTTTGTGTATTTGTTTTCCATAATGAATTGTCTATCAAACCATGAAAAAAATATATATCGTTGCATTTAATTTTTTTAGTAAACGGAGACAATTACAAAACTTTTCTAATTACCGTCGTCTACCGTTGCACTGGAAAATATTTTCATTCCTATATCATAAAAATAAATTTCATTAATAGTTCTTTAAAATGAGCCATCGTTTGTTGAAATCGATTAAGGCATTTAGAAGTTATGACAATTTAAAAATTTGAAGATAGCGTCCTTCATACTGACTGCTATGGTAATAACAAAAAAAAAATCAAACAAAACTTGTGAAGGGTTTAATAGTAGAATAATTTAAAAAAATGTATTTGCAACTTAGGTTATATAAGCGAAATTTTGAAAAAGCGACAATTTTCTGTAACACTATAGTAGTTGCGCGCCCTAACGGTGAAGTTACAAACTTGAAAATATTTTAAATCTATTTGTCTTGGTCGTATTTGTTAATTAATTTTTTACCCCATAATCGTAGCACGTCTAGTTTCCTATATACAGCCGCTCGATACCGTTAATGGATCACCCTGTATAGTCTTTAAAAAATCGTTTCCGGAAAACGTTATTCTTGTTTCTTTTTTGTCTGTTTTTACGGAGAATTCAGCATCGAAAGTTCAATTTAAATTTAGATAAAAATAAATAATCTTATTAAAAAATCATTAATGACACCACGTAATTACAATTGTCCCCAGCAGACCTGGGCAAAATACTTTTAAAATGTATTTAAAATACAAATTACAAAATACTAGTATGAAAGTATTTTTAATACTTCTTTTGCAAAGTATTTTAAATACAAATTACTTAGTATTTAAAATAGTATTTTAAGTACCTATGTTGAATATTAAATACATATATTGAAAATATTAGCAGTACTTAAAATATTTTTGTGAAATATTAACTTTGAAACTCTTAAGGTATGATTTATAAAAATATATATTTATGTGCGAAGTAAGCCCGCTTTCAAAATCATCAAAAATTAAAAAAAAAACTGTGTGGAAACAATCATTTTCATCTGCATTACTGAGATGTAGAATATTTAATTCACTCATAATTTTTTATTAGTTTTTCTTAGAATAGCCCACTAATGATAAAAGAAATTAATTTTGAATTTTGGTGATTGACTACTGACTTGACTAGTGATGATAGTGACCTAAAAGGTAGTAAACAGAATGGCAATAACACAACGCACATTGCAGAATGTAGCGTAGAATGCACTAAATTCTAAAGTGCAGGTGCGTATTTTTTTTAGCACGTGTTGTACCAGTCGCTAGTCGTAACAGGCAAAAAGTATTTGTTTTTGGAAGGTATTTTGGATATTTTAAATACTTCTTTAAAATATAAAATACCAATTACTTACTTCCAAGTGTACAAAAGTTTTAATTTAAAATTAATTACGAACGGAAACACGAAGTAAAAGTAACACCAAGCTAAGAAAGTAAGAGTAAATTATTTATTGAATATTATAATCTTCCTTAAATTCGGCAACAGAATTATAGATTAATATGTTAGTGACGTGCCATTATGTTAAGTGCCATTATAATTAGTAATTTTTTAATTAGAAGAATTTATGTCAAATAAATTTTACAATTTTATAGAAGTAGCAGGAGCTATAGTTTCTCATTGCATTCAAAATCGTGTTTTTAGAAAAAATTCCTAAAAAAAATATTAGTGAAACGCAAATTTCTATAGTTATTTTTTGTATTTGGTAACAAGAACGTAAGGTACACAAAATAATAAATCAATAATAAATTATAAATTATACAAAATAAATAGATGACCGAAAAAAAAACAGCATTTCAAAACTTAGAAAACATTTAAAAATTTAAAAAGCGTCAGGAGGCATTGAAGTTTTAGCAAATGTAATTTTCCTCAATGCCAATCTCGAAAATGAATTATTTTCAGACATTTGTATATTGCGATTTCCTTTGTTATTTTAACCACCTGAATTCAAATTTTAAATTTCGACAATCACTCCTGAAATACCTTGTATATTAAACTTAAATGTCTTATTTTAGGTAAATGTAAATAATAACAGTAGTAGATGTATAAGGGCGCTTTTGGAAAAATGATGTATGTACTTTCACCTATAAAAAAATATTGATTTATAGTTAACTAATTTTATCATCAACTAATGTTAGAAAATTTACAAGTTTACTTTTTGTACTACTTTTGTTGACTTTTCTATAACCCCATACATCTAATTCAAGTAAACTTCTTTTTCTGTCAATTGTAAGAAACAAAAATTAAGCGCGTTCCTCTTCCGTGGCGCCTGGAACCAGTACGTGTATACATATACATATAATTATTATATCCCATACAATTTGTTTCCTACTTGCACAGAGGCATTAGTTGCAATGGAAATCGACTAACAGAGTGGCAATATATGTAAAATATTATACCCATAGCATAATGTTATAAATATCAGTTTGCAGTAAACAGAGTAAAATCTGCTTCAATTTCAAATTACTTGAGTTATTGCGACTATAACATGCTTTGTAGCTACTTCCTCCAGTTTCAGTGTATAACGACCGAATGATTTACTGTTTCATTAACATGTCTTTCTGATAATAATTTATTTTAGAATTATATGATTATGATATAGTCCAATTAAATAACCCTATAAATCGCAAATTTGGTCAGCTTGTCTGAATTTTTGATATAAGTTAGTTTGATGTATATAATAACAATAAGTGACAGTAATTTTTTTTTCAACTCCCGGCCAGGGGTGAAAAAAGATAAAATAAAGGGGTTTTTCAAGATAACTCAAAAGGTGTAAGAACTAGAAAAATAAGTTTCTTATAAAAGTTGTAGAGCATAAAATTGTACATAAAAATGGTTTATTGACTTTTTCTTGTATTATTAAAATTAACAGAGTTAGGGAAACTAGAAGTTAAGAGATGATTTCAGAAATTTAAAAAATCATAAGTAGAAAAATTAATAAATTTTATAATTTTTTTTCCAATTTACTCTTAACAATATAACCTATCTTTTCAGGGAAATAGACATAATTTTTAATTTTTAATAAAAAAAGTTATAACAATTTCTCAAAGCGAACGTGATTTTTTATTTTTACAAAATTTCGAAAACAACTTTTTTTATTTTAAATAATCGATCGAATGTCAGAAAAAATATATTTTAGCGTTAAATAATTAAAATTAACGATTAAAAAATTTTAATTGGTTTAACTTTTTTATTAAAAATTAAAAAATATATCTACTTTTTTTTCTAGTTCTTACTTCTTTTGAGTTATATTGAAAAACCCCTTTATTTTATTTTTTTTCACCCCTGGCCAGGGGTTGGAACAAAAATTACTGTCACTTATTGTTATTATATACCCTAAACTAACTTATATAAAAAAATCAGGCAAGTTGACCAAATTGCGATTTAAAGGCTCATTTAATTGGACTAATTAAATATTGTTCATCTAACAGTTAATATCATGAAATTTTAAAGCTACACTCACACGAATTTTATGTAAAATTATCTGACATAAGTAAAATGTACACTTTTCTCATCTTTGCTTTTGTAGAAATATTTTTACAGTAGGTATAACAAAAACACATCTAAGTAAAAAGTAACAATATCCTGTAAAAAGAAGTATACTAAGAGTCAACTTCTTAATCACACCAGAGTTAAAATATAATAAAGTTTGTTTATTACCATAGTAACATATTGTTGTCACAAAAATTCCTTTAAAAAGGCACGTTTTAGTTTATTATGAAACCGGCCCTTAGGAATACAAAGGAGAAAGACCTTAACACATACATTTACACAACGTATCACTTGTGCAAACGTTTATATTTTTACAAACGTGTGAAAGTTAGTATCTAATAAAATAAGTCATAATTTTAGTAACTGCATACTGCATACAAAATAGGTATCTATTATTTTTTCAATATTTATTACCTGTGATAAATGAATTATTTTTTTAAATGTATTTTAAATGCAATTTTAACAAATTCACAAATTTAAAAATCAATTTTGTCAAACGAAGTCAAACAATCTTTTTTGATACCAAAAATTTAAGTACGCAAAAGATATCTAACCTCACAGACAAAACTGCCAAGATTACTGGAAATAACCACCTGAGATATACCTCTACAGTACGTGATAGACAGCTTGTAATAAATAATTCAGAAACAAGAACTAAACTAAAAACTAAAAGTGTATAAATATAATTAATACAAAAACCTGTAACTCATATATTGAAATTGTTAAATAATTCAATTATTCAAAGAAATATTATGTATTCTTGCTGTCATATTATCACTCTCAACAAAGATTAATCACGCAAAAAGTTGCTGCTACAAAGATATTTTTTTGTTTGCACATCTTAGGTTTCATCAGGTAGCATCAGGTGATAGGACAGCAATAATACAGGATATATAAATAATCGCTTTATTTAATAATTTCACTATATCAACTATGTGTTTTTGTATTAATTATATAAAGGGCGATTCACAAATTATCCAAAAAAAAATTTTGGATGTACAGGGGACTCTTACAAATACAATTTTGTAAATAAAAAATCAAAAAGAGCAGTTCGAAAATGATTTAAAAATACACTTCTGCACGGCACTNAAATATATTTTTTTATTATTAATTTCCAATAAATGTAACATATTTTATAAAAATATAATTTATAGATTACGTCAGCTATATCTATTATTTATTATTAAGCATATATTACCTTTTTTTCTAATAAAACAGAAAGCTGCTATATTTACTTGTAAATGTATTGTTAATACTTATTATACAAATGAAAACTACTGTTCAATTTTTTTAATACAAACTTAAATTCGAGTTATATAGAAAATATTCACCAATTTATGTGAAATAAATACGAAAATATACAGAAAATGGCACAAAAATTGTACTATTGTCAGTTGAAGCATAATTTGGAGAACTGAATAGAAAAATTATGTCTTTTAATGAAACAACATTAGTATTAGTAAATATTCGAATTTATTTGCTAATTCGGCAAAAATATTCTCACCCATTTTTTAAAATTCCACACGGATTGCTGTAACTATAACTATTAATTTTTCAGTACAGACCAGTGGTTCTTAACCTTTTGTTTACCGCAGATCTCTTTTCAATATTTTTTTGTTGTTGGGGGCCCCCAGTTACTTAGATATAAGTTCCAATTTAAATGGGTTTGAAATATTAATTCTAAATTGCACATCAAACGTAAATTTTGAAAAGATTAACAATAAGTTACACTCTGACATAAGAGAGTGCATTTTCTTAATTAGTTTTTATTAGCCATCAAATGTCCCTGAAAACTTCCGAAGCCCTTGGGAGGAGATGACGGACCCCCAGAGGTCCGTGGACCACAGGTTAAGAACCATTGGTCTAGATCTAGACAATAATTTCTTTAAAAATCATATATTTTTCTGCAATAATTACCCAATTAAGCACACAATTCAGTTCAGGTAATTTTTTAAGTAATTTATTTCACAATGTTAATTTATTAGTTGTACTAAATTCTCACTTCAAATGTATGCTATTTATTTGTATAAAATTTTTATATCACCATTTTAGGAAACATTTGGAGTATCACTGTGTAAGAAAATATTACAACATTTCTTTATATACAAAAGAAATACAGATAAAAACACCGTATGTAACGCAAATCTACTATTTCTGTTGACCTTTCTCCTGATCAGCCAATATTTCATATTTGAAAATTATTACGATTAACTTATAAACCGCGAAGTAGATAAGTCGTCATCTCACGCAACATCCGCTGGACGTGTCTCATTTAATCTGGTGATCAAGCGGATATTAGAGTAACAAGAATAATTTTAGTATCCTTTATCAAATTAAATCCAAACCGATGCGGGCTTCCCAACTGTCAAAATTTACGATCTGTCTAATCACTATACCGTTAAAAAGACTGTATATTAATATAAGTGGACATTATATAATTATCAGGTTTTAATAAAATCTATTAACGTTGATAAAAGGCAAATAAATTATGAATTAACATAAAACATTTTTGCATGGCTAACATGAACACATCAGAAGTTTTTGTGGTATTTTTTATTATATTTTAATAAGTATAATTTACATTCAAATAATATACTATTAGCATGTACTTAAAAATACCTCCCGCTCATTTTTATTCAAATTTTGCTTCCACTGTAATGTAACAAATTTGAAGTTTGTTACATCAATATTTCCCAGTAACTTATCAGAAACTGTGTTGAATTCCAACATGTATTTGAAGGATCATAATATACAGGGTGATCCATTAACGGTATCGAGCGGCTATATAGGATACTAGACGTGCTACGATTATGGGGTAAAAAATCTATTAACAAATACGACCAAAAGAAATTGATTTAAAATATTTTCAAGTTTGTAACTTCACCGCTAGGGGGTGCAACTGCTATAGTGTTACAGAAAATTGTCGGTTTTTCGAAATTTCGCNATCCATGAAAACTATAGAATCCTAAAATTTTAAAATTATCCTCTCTCTAACTATGGCGACCTCAGATGTAGCTAAATATCACATTAAATGTGAAACACCCTGTATATTGTATGTAGTAAACAGTAAAACAAAAAGAATTATTTTTTAATTCCAAATTTTCCTTTTTTTCAGTTGATAATGAGGCTGAGGACACACACGAATGTTTCGTTTTCATATCAGATAAACTGGCGGAGGAAATAACACTAACAATTGGCCAAGCCTTCGAACTAGCCTATAAACGGTTCCTGGAAACTTCTGGCAAGGACTTGGAATCCCAGCGCAGGGCGATGATCACACAACAGAAGATAAAAAGGTTGGAACAAGAGAACAACGTTTATAAACAAAGGCTGTTGGAAATATCTCAGTTTAGTAGTATTAGGCCTGAACTTGATCAGTATTTGAGGAAGAATGATATCAGAAATATATTGGAAGTGAAGTCGTCGTTGAATAATAATAGTAACTCTTCTAGTGATAATACGACTGTGAATAACTCAAATCAGACTAATGGAACTACAAAGGAACTTTTAGATCTTAATTCAGAAATCACGAATGGAGGTAACTTTCTAAACAATTGAATTGTTAAAGTGGAATTCCATTCTTCGCCATTGTGTGTTAAAAAAAAAAATTGATTTTCTCATATATAAATAAATGTTGGAATTTCCACATTTCTATTTGTTAATAAAAAGTGATATAATTTATTATATTCACATGATAATTAAAATATGATTATATAGTTAATTTAATATTAAAATGATAACAAACTAAAAGTTATCAATGTAATTTTTTTCATATCTGCCCATAATTATTTCATATGCTATTACAAATTAGAACAAAATAACTAAGAATTGGCAAAAATTTTAAATTGATATAAATTAGAAATTAAGATAACCTTTTATTATAATAACAAATACATAAAATTTGTAATTTGTAAATTATCAAGTTGTTTATTTGATATATTTTTAGCTCCACCCGTACCACCAAGATCATTTGAAAATACTCCTGCAGTGGGCACAAAACTGGAAGGCTTGTTATTAAATGAATTAGAACATGACAATGATTTTGATCCCCGATCTTTTGAAAACAACCACAATACCCAATTCTACCCTAACACCAATGGCAACACTTCAAGTCCACCACTAAGTAAGTATCAACAAGAAGAAAAATTTTTAAACTGCATCACTACAACATTCATATAACAAAAGGTTACTTTTTCCACACCTATTTGAACAACCGTTATTGTAAAACCAAAACTGACAATCAGTTTTTATTGAAATGTGTGATTTTACTGATCAATTTGTGAGAACCTTCCTTTAAAATTATAGTAGTTTTTTCCTTTATATACATAATTAAATAATTTTGCTTTGAAGAAATCCTTCATGTTAATTAGTGATGATGATGCTATAAATTGTTAATATTTTTCTGCCATTACTATCAGTAATTCATGTTATTGTTTGTGTCTGTCTGTATGTGAATATTTTGTAATTGTGCTGGAAAATTAACTGCTTTCTTTATTTTTCATTTTTTTACTGAAAAAACATGTTATTTTTATTTTAAATTTCAGTTGCACCACCTCCGAAGGCACCTAGACGTAGTAATCTCAGCCTTAATACCAATAACGGTAATAATAATGGTGATTTCAAAACTTCAGGTCAAGATTTGTTTGGCACTACACCATTTACACCTGCTCTAACGCCCTCTCCAAACAGGTATAAACGTTTTTCTATTTACTTTTATTTCTAGTCTTAAATCAACGTCTACTTAGAAGAAATATTTTTCTATATACAATTTGCATTAAAATTAGCACTCTTAAAATGGGTCTCAGTTTCAAAGTATGTTTTCTTTATTAATTATAGGCCTCCTTGTCAGTTCCTCACTTACGATGCTAAGATGGAAATATTTATTGAAATTTTAGTTTTTAGGACATATACAGTGAAAAAGAGAATAATCCCTGAAATTTTAAACAGTGTCTGTTATTAATTGAGATATCCAGCTAAATTAATAGTTACTGATTTCTATGTCGTCTCCTTGTATTGTTTTTTTTTACTACTGTTATGTCTTTAATATTTAAATATTTACAACAAACAAATAAAATTAATAATAGCGATGAGGTTCTGAATTTCTTTCCCCTTTTATATTTTAGAAACTAAAATTTCAGTTAAAATTCTCTTAACATTGTAAATAAGGAATAAACTTTTAAAATTTTTTATTTATAAAAAAAAATTGTCAAAATTAGAATAATTATTGACAAGGAAATCAACCATGATAAAATTATTTATTCAAATTTCAGTTTTCAGGACAAATAGAGAGAAATAAAGTGAGAATAACTGTTTTCTTCGAAATTTGGAACATCCTATAATTGGGTTTTTTAAATAGTTCATGTTATCTCTGTTATTAATTGAGATACACAATTAAATTAATATTTGATGGTTTTTAAGTAGTCACTTATTTTTTATTACTATTTGTGCCTTTAATTTTAAAACTTTAACATTAACAAATAAAATTAATAACAGCAGTATTTATTTCTTTCCCCCTTTATATACCAAAATCTAGCATTTTGATAAAAATTCTACCACAGCATCTTAATTGAGGCATAAACTTTTAAAAATTTTATTTTAATCAAAAGGATTGTCAAAATTAGAACAGTCATTTGGGTAAAATCAATTTTGAAAATGTTCTCATTTTAGTGGTGTATTATTTTTGTTGGGAAGTAAATTTTACAAGTTTCATTAATTTTTAGTGTTACTAGTGGCAAAATACTGGATCCATTTGAGATGGGTGATTTTGGAAATGCAGCTACTCCTCAAGACCTTGAAAATGCTATTGGACTATTAGATAAGAGAATACTTGAAATGAAGGTAATAATGAGATAAAATAGGGTAGTTTTGACGTTTTCCGGCCTTTGCTAGTTCTTAACTGCAAGGGAATACTGTATTCAGTAACAGCAAAACCATAAATTACAAATTAAAAGAATTCCATGCCTATTTTCGGTCAATTTTGTATCTATAAATTTGAGTATTGCAGAACATGATTACATTGACAATTTATTCACAAATAAATTCACGAAGTTCTTCACGAATTTATTCATAAAGGGTTTGGTTTTACACTGCTACCGACTTCATGAATTTCTTTGACACAAATTAGTTCTACCAACAAATCAAAGTAGCAAATAAGTTTCAAATTTCATTCAAAAAAATGTCTTACATTTCCACATATACGTAATGGTACAACAGTAATACCATTTTGACACTGTTTATAAATATTAGTTTTTGTAAGCAACAGATCAATAAAAACAATACACAAGTAGTACAACGCCACACAAGTATTTACATATGCCAACAACATAACCTCCAGAGCTGGGCTAAATACTTTCAAAATGTATTTAAAATACTAATTACAAAATACCAGTACGAAAGTATTTTAAAATACTTAAAAACAAAATACTTCTTTGACAAAGTATTTTAAATATAAATTACTTAGTATTTAAAATAGTATTTTAAGTACCTATGTTGAATATTAAATACATATATTGAAAATATTAGCAGTACTTAAAATATTTTTGTGAAATATTAACTTTGAAACTCTTAAGGTATGATTTATAAAAATATATATTTATGTGCGAAGTAAGCCCGCTTTCAAAATCATCAAAAATTAAAAAAAAAACTGTGTGGAAACAATCATTTTCATCTGCATTACTGAGATGTAGAATATTTAATTCACTCATAATTTTTTATTAGTTTTTCTTAGAATAGCCCACTAATGATAAAAGAAATTAATTTTGAATTTTGGTGATTGACTACTGACTTGACTAGTGATGATAGTGACCTAAAAGGTAGTAAACAGAATGGCAATAACACAACGCACATTGCAGAATGTAGCGTAGAATGCACTAAATTCTAAAGTGCAGGTGCGTATTTTTTTTAGCACGTGTTGTACCAGTCGCTAGTCGTAACAGGCAAAAAGTATTTGTTTTTGGAAGGTATTTTGGATATTTTAAATACTTCTTTAAAATATAAAATACCAATTACTTACTTCCAAGTGTACAAAAGTTTTAATTTAAAATTAATTACGAACGGAAACACGAAGTAAAAGTAACACCAAGCTAAGAAAGTAAGAGTAAATTATTTATTGAATATTATAATCTTCCTTAAATTCGGCAACAGAATTATAGATTAATATGTTAGTGACGTGCCATTATGTTAAGTGCCATTATAATTAGTAATTTTTTAATTAGAAGAATTTATGTCAAATAAATTTTACAATTTTATAGAAGTAGCAGGAGCTATAGTTTCTCATTGCATTCAAAATCGTGTTTTTAGAAAAAATTCCTAAAAAAAATATTAGTGAAACGCAAATTTCTATAGTTATTTTTTGTATTTGGTAACAAGAACGTAAGGTACACAAAATAATAAATCAATAATAAATTATAAATTATACAAAATAAATAGATGACCGAAAAAAAAACAGCATTTCAAAACTTAGAAAACATTTAAAAATTTAAAAAGCGTCAGGAGGCATTGAAGTTTTAGCAAATGTAATTTTCCTCAATGCCAATCTCGAAAATGAATTATTTTCAGACATTTGTATATTGCGATTTCCTTTGTTATTTTAACCACCTGAATTCAAATTTTAAATTTCGACAATCACTCCTGAAATACCTTGTATATTAAGCTTAAATGTCTTATTTTAGGTAAATGTAAATAATAACAGTAGTAGATGTATAAGGGCGCTTTTGGAAAAATGATGTATGTACTTTCACCTATAAAAAAATATTGATTTATAGTTAACTAATTTTATCATCAACTAATGTTAGAAAATTTACAAGTTTACTTTTTGTACTACTTTTGTTGACTTTTCTATAACCCCATACATCTAATTCAAGTAAACTTCTTTTTCTGTCAATTGTAAGAAACAAAAATTAAGCGCATTCCTCTTCCGTGGCGCCTGGAACCAGTACGTGTATACATATACATATAATTATTATATCCCATACAATTTGTTTCCTACTTGCACAGAGGCATTAGTTGCAATGGAAATCGACTAACAGAGTGGCAATATATGTAAAATATTATACCCATAGCATAATGTTATAAATATCAGTTTGCAGTAAACAGAGTAAAATCTGCTTCAATTTCAAATTACTTGAGTTATCGCGACTATAACATGCTTTGTAGCTACTTCCTCCAGTTTCAGTGTATAACGACCGAATGATTTACTGTTTCATTAACATGTCTTTCTGATAATAATTTATTTTAGAATTATATGATTATGATATAGTCCAATTAAATAACCCTATAAATCGCAAATTTGGTCAGCTTGTCTGAATTTTTGATATAAGTTAGTTTGATGTATATAATAACAATAAGTGACAGTAATTTTTTTTTCAACTCCCGGCCAGGGGTGAAAAAAGATAAAATAAAGGGGTTTTTCAAGATAACTCAAAAGGTGTAAGAACTAGAAAAATAAGTTTCTTATAAAAGTTGTAGAGCATAAAATTGTACATAAAAATGGTATATTGACTTTTTCTTGTATTATTAAAATTAACAGAGTTAGGGAAACTAGAAGTTAAGAGATGATTTCAGAAATTTAAAAAATCATAAGTAGAAAAATTAATAAATTTTATAATTTTTTTACCAATTAACTCTTAAAAATATAACCTATCTTTTCAGAGAAATAGACATAATTTTTAATTTTTAATAAAAAAAGTTAAAACAATTTCTCAAAGCGAACGTGATTTTTTATTTTTACAAAATTTCGAAAGCAACTTTTTTTATTTTAAATAATCGATCGAATGTCAGAAAAAATATATTTTAGCGTTAAATAATTAAAATTAACGATTAAAAAATTTTAATTGGTTTAACTTTTTTATTAAAAATTAAAAAATATATCTACTTTTTTTTCTAGTTCTTACTTCTTTTGAGTTATATTGAAAAACCCCTTTATTTTATTTTTTTTCACCCCTGGCCAGGGGTTGGAACAAAAATTACTGTCACTTATTGTTATTATATACCCTAAACTAACTTATATAAAAAAATCAGGCAAGTTGACCAAATTGCGATTTAAAGGCTCATTTAATTGGACTAATTAAATATTGTTCATCTAACAGTTAATATCATGAAATTTTAAAGCTACACTCACACGAATTTTATGTAAAATTATCTGACATAAGTAAAATGTACACTTTTCTCATCTTTGCTTTTGTAGAAATATTTTACAGTAGGTATAACAAAAACACATCTAAGTAAAAAGTAACAATATCCTGTAAAAAGAAGTATACTAAGAGTCAACTTCTTAATCACACCAGAGTTAACTTATAATAAAGTTTGTTTATTACCATAGTAACATATTGTTGTCACAAAAATTCCTTTAAAAAGGCACGTTTTAGTTTATTATGAAACCGGCCCTTAGGAATACAAAGGAGAAAGACCTTAACACATACATTTACACAACGTATCACTTGTGCAAACGTTTATATTTTTACAAACGTGTGAAAGTTAGTATCTAATAAAATAAGTCATAATTTTAGTAACTGCATACTTTTAAAAATATGTATCTATTCTTTTTTCAATATTTATTACCTGTGATAAATGAATTATTTTTTTAAATGTATTTTAAAGGCAATTTTAACAAATTCACATATTTAAAAATCAATTTTGTCAAACGAAGTCAAACAATCTTTTTTGATACCAAAAATTTAAGTACGCAAAAGATATCTAACCTCACAGACAAAACTGTCAAGATTACTGGAAATAACCACCTGAGATATACCTCTACAGTACGTGACAGACAGCTTGTAATAAATAATTCAGAAACAAGAACTAAACTAAAAACTAAAAGTGTATAAATATAATTAATACAAAAACCTGTAACTCATATATTGAAATTGTTAAATAATTCAATTATTCAAAGAAATATTATGTATTCTTGCTGTCATATTATCACTCTCAACAAAGATTAATCACGCAAAAAGTTGCTGCTACAAAGATATTTTTTTGTTTGCACATCTTAGGTTTCATCAGGTAGCATCAGGTGATAGGACAGCAATAATACAGGATATATAAATAATCGCTTTATTTAATAATTTCACTATATCAACTATGTGTTTTTGTATTAATTATATAAAGGGCGATTCACAAATTATCCAAAAAAAAATTTTGGATGTACAGGGGACTCTTACAAATACAATTTTGTAAATAAAAAATCAAAAAGAGCAGTTCGAAAATGATTTAAAAATACACTTCTGCACGGTACAGGAAACTGGTCCACTGTAAAACCTGACCTTACAAAAGGCGAAGGGTAATAAAAAACCGACAAAAATTTGAAAGATTTTCGCAAGGAAAGAAATAAATAAAATTTTATAACACATTATATCAGCAAATTCAATTGCTTTTGCCGTTATTGTTATTGTTAATTAATAAAATTAATTTGTGGTGTTAAGTAACAAAATAATTTGACATTCCTGTTGTTACACCTGTTCAAAATTTTGTCCACCGACATGTAGACACGTTTGGGCCCGTCTTACTCAGTTTCTACGAACTAACACAAATATTGTTCTGCTTCACCATAATACAAATGTTGTCTTGTTTGACCATAAATAAAAACGATATCCATCAATTCCGAGTTGCTATAAACGCAAGCCATTTTTGAAACTACTAAAAAAACTATTGTAAACACTATTGCAAAGACGATTGTAAAATCGGATTTCAGTATTCGGAGTCGCTGAGGCCACGTGGTTCTTCACGCGTATTGTGAATGACGCTAGAGACTACAGTTGACCAGCGTTGTAATGCTTGAAAATATTACAACTTCAATAATTTTTTTCTCGGAAACTATAAGAATTAAATTTTTTTTACGATATTGACTCCATTTCTCATGCCCCATTTATTCCCAAATTTTTTTGGATAAGTTGCGAGTCACCCTGTATAAACATAATATTTCCAGTATTTATTTTGGATAATTAATATATAGCTTCACAAAAAGAAAGTTCTGTACTAGAGACAAGAGTAGGTACATAGATCTTGTGTATTCTTGTCTCTGGTACAGAAGTTTATTTTTGTGGGGCTGTGTTATTTATTACTGCTATTACTAGGTACTGACTAGTGGTATAATCCAATGCTATTTGGGGCATATAGCCCACAATATCGGTAGTTAGATGGCTTGTCTGTGATGTTATGATGTTAGATATATATTTTTATATACCTAGATTTTTGGCGCAGCAAAACATTGTTTGACATCATTTAACAAGATTAAAAAAAATGAATTTGTTTTAATTAGCTTAATATCTTTAAAATAGATTTTAAAAAATGCTAGAACTAAATAAATATGTTTTTTTAAAAAAACGAAATATTTCTAAAAGTAAAAGTATTTTAAAGAAATTGTCTTCACCTACATTAATTATAGTGAACTAAGACGCTATGGTGACTCAATTTTACAAAAATTTTTATTTACGAGGAAAACCCAAGGAAAAAAATAAAATAAATGTTCATATTACAGATGCAGTTTTCAATTATGGAATATGAGAATGATGTGTTTTTTATTATCCTTATTTTAAAACAACAGTTAATTTCCTCTTATAGTAGACCAGCATTTAAAAAATCTATATTTAATAGATAGCTCTTCATCTGGCGTTTTACCTTCATCTTATCTTTTAGATTAATCAATTCTGATATTAATTGCATTTACTGAATAGATTTGCAGTAGGTAGTACTTTTGAAATTTGTTAATACATGCTTACTTCTTAACATATCCATAAATAGTTTTTTTGTATTTATCTTGATCATGTGTCAATTAATAAGACTGTTAATATTATCATGTTTTTATTATTTTCTAAACTAAGTAAAGTTACAATCAGATTAATTATCAGTGCTACACAGTGCATGTGCAGGCTGTACAACAGTGAAAAGAATATTTTATGATACATAGCAACTGCATTTTACCAACTGAGAAAATTTATAACGTTCACAAAGGATGACATGACCAAGCTTTTCAAGGATACTCGATGGGATACTTATTTGATGATGAAGTAAGTTTATGGACTGATTTTTGGTAAAGACCAATGTCTACAATTATTTAGTTATGTGTTTAGGTTGTAATGATAATGAGCATACTCGGAGCCTGCCTCGGAGAGAAGTATTAATTGCAATGGCTAACCGCGATATTGCAGATGAAATAAAGCTTGGACCGCTAAATACGACATTTTTATGGTCATAAAAATGGAAAATCTTCAATTGGCGTGGATGGTAGTACTAAAATATTCATGATACCGCATCATACACAACAAATACCTTTAACTAAGAACTGCTACTTTATTGGCAAATGCCGGAGTGGATGTTTTATAATTGGAGGATCCTAATAGTTTACAGTAGCTTAAGACTAGATAGAGGATTCCGTACAAAATGTATACTACATAACACTCCACAATTAAAGTCATCTTCGATTTAGATTCTAATAATTCTGGAAATTTAAAAACAATAAATAATTATCATGGAAATCCCCAAGAAAATAATTATATTGATTAAAATGAATTACTACGATTAATTCTGCCTATTCAGTTCTAATATACTAATTTACCCTTATAACTAAATTGGTTATTATTTTAAATTACATAATATACTTTTTTTAAATCAGTTTTTAGTAGTTGTTTCCTACAATACCTGCTAACTATAGCTTGCCTTTGAAGTTGCTTTTTAGCACACCTAGACACTGTGTTAAAGGACACAATATATAAACGGTGAATGATGTGTTTCAAATTATTTTGTGACCTCGGATCTTTCTTAGCTACAAATTGTAAAATATTAAGTAATAGTAGTATAAACATCATATCTCTAACTAAGGAAACAAATAAAAACAAACAAATTTAAACTATCAAAAATAATTAAATACGACAGTCATTTAAGTCCAGAAGACAAAAACAGATTTCCGAAACATTAATAACTTTTTAAAGTAGGCTATATATTTGTTTGTATTTGTATTTGATTTTTTCAGTGTGAAATTTTAGACTAGGCAAACTTATTTTCACAAAAATAACCCTCGGTTAATGGGGTTCATATTTATACCTAGTGTAACGTCAAATAACGGGGTAATAACCCAGCAAAAAACTTAAGCAGTAATCAATAAAAATAAATAAATTACACAAAAATAAATGGTCTGTTGATGGCTTCCAGTGACGAAAAACATTCAAATTCACAGTTAAATGTACTGTCTTCAAAAGCGGAACAACTGACGCCCTTCGCTTCGTCACCGTTTACCGGCACTATCTCCCGTCACATGCATTGTAGGTTACCTACAATTCATGTATTTGTAATACATGATTACAGCGGCGGCGTACACAAGTATTAAAGTGCATTTAAAAAAAAAACAGATTATAACTCGACTATTTATTTGATTAAAAAAAAAAGAATTTCAGATTCAAAAACTAAAAAACTTAAAGTTACACCCTGTATGACTCATAGACAAAATAGACTGAAAGTAGAGGCAAGCCGGTGAAGTCAACCGTCAGCCCTACCTCAGCCCAGCCCGCCTCGCGTTCTCAGTCGCTGTTAGATATTCGCTGTGTTAACATTGTTAGTATGTATGAATGTTTTATTACATATTTGATTACTGCCCATGACTTCTCAAGATAAACATAACTTTTTATCGAGAATAACATTTTTTCTCGAAAAATAAACAATAAAAAAGTTATAAAAGTGCGGTACGCCATCCGGGAACACACTGTAGATATACTAATCAGGAAATATGATATTTGACAACAGAAAGCATTAGCTTGGGCTGGCTAGTGCACGCAGTTGTTTAAGGTTACACTATTTACAAACTTACACGATTAGTTTAAATTTCCTTATTTCTAAAAGTATTAAAGCAATATCATGAAGTCACCTTTGCTGTATGGTGAATTCCTGGTAGAATTAAAATTAGTATGAAAAATAAATTAAATATTAAATTTAAAAATATGATGGCGAGAAATACGATCATAATCTGTCAAAAACATTTTTTAAGTTAAGGGCGAACATGCCAATCGGAATTAAATTTTCTTTCCCACATAGAAATGAATCATTTATTTTAACATTTGTTTATATTCAAAGGTGATGTATAAAATATTATGTAGATAAAGCAACTGTAGACTTTTCTCGCAGATACCTATACAGGGTGTTTCTAAAATAAGGTTCTAAACTTCTTCTGCGTTTATAAATAAGCCAAAAAGTTCCTATTAACATGTGCCCTAAAACGCACCCTTAGGAAGTTATATGCCCTTAAAAGGGCTCAAACAAAATTTAAATTTTCCACACCACTTTTACTAATTAAACACTGCAAACAGTTTATCAATAACTTAAATTGTTAAGCGTTGTGGCAGTCAGTCTTTCATTTGCCATTGTAAACAGATTTTTGTAATTTTTGGCCCAATAACTTAAAGAGCAGAGTAATTTTCAAACTCAATTTACTTGAAAACCATTGAAAATAACGATTTGGACAAAGATAATATTTTTTACGTAAAATTGTTAAGATTTTATAAATCTGTAGAGAAAATTGTAAAAAAATTGAAATTAAAAAAATTACCGGCCGAAAACCCCCTTCACCAACCTAAATGGGACTCATATGATTTGCATGTTAAAAAACGGAGTAACCCATGTTATTTAACGTAAAAAGTTATGTAAGACCCATACATTTTTTTCTATTTATTTGCGACCGTTTTGTCAATAACAGAAACAAAACCATTTTTGTTTGAGCCCTTTTAAGGGCATATAACTTCCTAAGGGTGCGTTTTAGGGCACATGTTAATAGGAACTTTTTGGCTTATTTTAATGAGTTATAAACGCAGCAGAAGTTTGGAACCCCTAGTTTAGAAACACCCTGTATAAATATTAACATGCATTTATAAGAAATAAATGCATGTACGAGTATGACAAACATGAGAGGAAAGGGTTTTCGTTTTAAAATATACAAACAAATTCAAGTCTTATAAAAAATTACATATGGAATCATTTTGTGACAAATACATTTATTCCTTCTTACAGTAGTGATTCCTACCGAAAGTTGAACACAGTGTTACAATGTAAGTAAGAAATAAATTGGTTTAACAAATGTTCAATTACGCTTCCTGACAATCAATTACGAATGGGTGACTCCATACAACTGACCATTAAAGTGGATTAAAAATAATATATGTTTTGGAACTGAGATAACAGATTATAGCAATGCCTCATCTTCATAAGACAGGTGCAGATCGTCCTCCTACAGTGTATTTTTAGACGGCGTTACATTAAATGATGCGTTGCAAGGATAAGTTACCTTACATACTTTATATTCAAAGTATCTAGAAGGCTTAACTAAAACAGTTGGTCAAGAATTTGATATCATAAAATCAGATTTTTTTTTAATTGAAATATGTGTCTAAAAACGCCTAATATCCGAGATACAGGGCGCTAATAATAATTAAAATATTTGCATTAGGGACGTACCAATGAATAATATAAAGTATGAATTACCAGATTCAGATTTTTTTTTAATTTGAAATAAATCATATTCTTTTGTTAATTTTTAATACGCTATATCATGAAAATGAATCATTAGCGGGTGGATATTACTATAAACTTTATTTTTATTTATAATGTAGAATCTACCAATAAATAACGCTAGAGGGTGTCGAAGTTGGAAAAAAAAATGTTTTTTATCGACTTATTTACATGGCTGGTAAAATTCAATACTTTTGGTAGGTTTCAACCAATCTTCAAAAAAAAGAAAAATAAAATGTATGTCACTATTCGATTTTTGAGAAAATTTGAATTGTAAAAACAGCATCTCGATATACATACTGATTCGTCTAAGAGACACCGAGTTTTTCGATTTTAACTGCTTTCTGCGAAGACCTATAACTTTCTTTGTGTTCGTAACAGTACTACATTTTTGCAAAAAAAAAGTTTTCCAGAATACATGTTTATTTATAGGTAACACAAACTTATATTAAAAAAAAATACCCTACATATTCGTCGAATTTTTTGCACACAATTTCCTTTCAAGTGATGTATCATATGACATTTAAATAAAGAAAAATAGACACTGTGTTTCACTTTTCATGGACCCACCCTTATGTGTTGTTTTTTTTTAAATTGAAACTTTTTGACAGTTTAATACGGAATAATTACCTGCAGAGCGTTTATTCTGATATAACCACATTTGATTTTAGTTACATTCGTCTGCTGCTAAAATTAAAAAAGGGATGGACTTTTTAAAAATATGTATTAGGGATTTATTTTTGAAAGTTAATAATATATTTTAATTTAGGATCTCCATAAAAAATTTGAATAAAATATCTATAAATGTGCTCAAGGTATGGGTACCCTTAGATTTTTTTTATTTTGGCCTAACGGTAATTTATTTTTTTTTTTCAATACAGAAACATTTTTTCAATTTAGAAAACTAAAGTAGTGCGTTTTTTCCTTAAATTATCTAATTTAATAACTATGTTAATCACGTGCATAATGAGTCGTGTTGACTGTTTCACGTCTAATAAAACTTTTTATTTTATCTAAATATTGGTCGTCTAGTTAAATGCGACACGTCATAGATCAAATCCTTCCCAATCAATAATGCATTAACAGCTTGGATTTTATCAAATTATATAAAATATATCTTGTTCAGTTTTTCGTCACGTCCCATTAAATAATTCGTTAAGCATATTTGTTAACAAGACAAGCCGACGCTACCCCAGCATTAATCTATAAACGTTTTTTTACATCATTAAGGGTAAGTCTGTATCTTACATCTGAAACGTGAATAGTGGTGACAAACGGGTCTTCCAATTATTTATAAAGGCGTAAAGCGATACTCAAGTGTAGAGTTTCATTGGCGTACTATCTGTGGATAATCATTGTATTTTGAAGGTGCTTAAAGAGAAAATATTGAATAAACTATATATCTAACAAATATTTTTAATAAAAGGGTATTAATATGCAATAAATAAATTGGAGACTACTATCGAAATTTAAAAAAATATATATTCATTCTATTATTAGCTCGAGTTCTAAAATTTTCCCAATGAAATGAAGTCACACAATGTTCTGCGATACAAAAATCTAGATATACAAAAGATATCCAACCTCATAGATAAGATTCTTAAATGATATTGCGGGAAGCAACTATTCTATGGGCTATATGCGACAACTAGAACTATCTAAAATTAACAATTATTACAAATGATGTCTAAATATTATTAATACAAAACACATACTTGACAAATATCAACGCGTAAAAACAGCAACGATAAAAAGATTTTATTATTTCTACATCTTACTTATGATTATTTTTGCAAGTGTCCTTGCAAATGGAATTAATAATTATTAATATAACAAAATTATATATAAAATACAAAAGTTATTAGAAAAAATTAAATTTTGAAACGACAATGACAAACGTGTTAACAATATAATTAGATTAATTTGAGTTATTTTTTTCCTAACCAATATTTGCAATTTTTTACTAAATTTCTTAAAAAAAAATATGTATTTTTTATCAGCTTCCGTATCTTTACATTTTAAAGATAATTAAAAAATCTGAATAATCAGTTCCAGATCTTATCTATGAGGCTAGATCTTTTGCATGCCTAGAATTTTGGTATCGAAGAACATTATTTGACATTTTTTGCATTTTAAGAAAAATTTTAATGTATTTACACTATTATGTTCTTTCTTTCATTACATATTGATCGTATTTTACAAAATTGTAATAAACTGAAATACACCCCAAAAACATTATTCCCATGGATGTTTAGGACAGTAAAATAGGTAATTTTATTTACTTCAGTAGGTACTGTGAAAGGTAAGTCAAAACTGTCATTTTTAAAAAGTTTGAGAAATAATATATATCTCTTCTATTTTTATACTATTTAAAATACTTGAATTTTAAATATGTATAACCTTTTTACGACTGATTATAATATTATTAATGTAGAAATAAGTCAAATTGTATACTGAAATCATTATTTTCCATTACTGATGGAAGTGTAGGTAAAATCTAATAAAAAAACATGAATGCGTTGAACATGCGTTGTAAATGGAAAAAATTCAAGAATCCAATAGATTATTGAAACTGCTTATATCGTAAACTAGTCCAAATTAGCTATAAGAAATACTGATATTAATATTAAAAAATTTTTGTATTGTATCTAATAAAAGTCGTACAAAAACTATACTTAAATTAATTCAATTGCAACAAAATAAAGGCCACTAAAGACTAAGTTTATATTTAGATATACATAAAACTGCCGGACCAGATAATTTACCTCCGTTATTTTTCAAAAAATGTGTCCAATCTATATTGTGCTCTTCGTTTAAAAATTTTCAAAATTCAAAAATCAAAAAATATTTTTTCCTTTTGAAAAAATTGCGTCACGTGAGAAATAATTTCTTAAAAAAAAATTGATATATTTTTTGACCAAAAGCGAAGTTTAAAAAACGAATATCAATCTTATGAATATGTGTAAATCGAGGACGAAATTCAACTTGGGCTATTAATTTTGCATTTAATGCAATTAAATTAAAATACTGTTTTATCATTGTCCAGATACTTTTCCAAAAGAAAAAAAAAATCAAAAAATTTTGGATATTTTTGAAATTTTTTTTCATGAAATTTAAAGAATATCTAATGTAAAATTGTGGGAAAAGTCGAAAAAAATTATTCTTTTTCATTTTGATAATGATTACGTAATGTTTAGAAGTAATAACACATGTTTAATTTTTCTTCTTAAACAAATTAAAGCTGATTAAACAAGATACCTGACCTCTATATTGATTGAGTTCGAAAACATTTCCCTGAGTGTGATTTTTTTTTGCTCGAGGTATTCCTTTTGATTCCTCGATAAACTTAAAGCTTCAAACAGTTTTTCTATCTCGACATGACTATTTTTCATTTTAAAAAATCACTAAAGTATTTAGAAAATATTTTTGTTTGCTTATTTTTTACCAGAATACTAATACCATTAAAAGAATACTTTTAATGGTATTGATTTATTTTTTAATTTATTTCATTATGTTATGCGTAAGGTTGAGTATCTTAACTGTAAATAAATAAATCAATCAAATCCAGTGCCTAGTAATCCTAAAAAATCTAAGATTTAATTAAATAAAGCAATGCTCGCATAAACGAAAATATCATATTGAACAAAATAGAAAAAATAAATAAACAAACACTTATCATCAAATCATTTCCTCTAGTTTACTTATTTATAACTCAAAATAAGTACATATATAGAAAGATGACGGTAATTTGTATTTTTTCAGTAAAAAATTCTCGGTTACATGAAAATTATTCCATAAAAATAACTTGATTTGCAATCAAATTTAGTAGTGAAGTGTAGATTTACACTTAAGCGACTATTACTACTGGCCTTTATTCACCCTGCCAACTTAGTAACATAATAAGACGTGACAGAATTGCCAATATTAACGTAACAAAAGTTCCTAATTCTGGAGATTTCTGGAAAAATGTCACCAATTCCCCACTCTGATAGTAACAAACTGCACTGAAACATGATAAACAGAAAAAAGTACCTCATATTGACTTTATCTAGTTCATATAGCTCTTTTTATACAATTACATTTATTAAAAAAAATAAACTAGAAATATTTAAAACTAGTAGTACAACCTTATAGAGAAATATGGTTTATGCAAATAATGAATAAAAATACCAATTGAAGGTTGCTTGTTTCCTACGGCAACATCTAATAAAATTCGTTTAGTAAAATTAGTAAGAGACTAGTAACAGACTAGTAGTTAGTAACAGTCTAGTAAATTAGTAACAGACTTAATTGGTAATTCGTCTAGTAAAATTAGTAATCAAACCAGTGTTTTGCTATTACATATCATTTTATATATTTTGAACGAATATACCAAAAAAACCTTTTTCATAAATGTTGATTATGAAAAATTAGAATTTTCGTATCATAAAATAGTGGCGGTAAACTTACGGAATTTTAGAGCAAATACTTATATCATGTCATAAAGATCCTCTCTTGCGATTTCTTATTTGTTCCTTCCGTTTACCTTACTTTATTTTTTTACTTTGAACGTACATACAGTTGAACAAACTTAGTCAACGAAGTTTCTTCGAAACCATAGTTGTGTAAAAAATTGTAATCATACAATATAAGAATAAATTTGAAAGTGAGCCATCTGATCTCATGTTGAGGCTCTCGAAGACCCCCCAGTACCTACCAAAAAAGTGTTTGGCCCCGCCAATGATCGTCTGAGACCCTTTTAACCGATACATATATGTATACCAAGCGTCTTGGTATTATCTAAGATCACCTCATTTAATTTCGTCTGTGAGCAGGCCTTGTTAGTGACCACCTACTTATACCACTTTAGTCAATTTCAGGTGTTCGGTCGTTATTTCTTTTTTTCATTTTGTATACGCGAAGGCTTATTATAGACGAGGTAAGTGTATAAATTGACAAGATGTTAATTGCACTGGAAGTTCAACTAATTGAATTGTTTCCAACTAATTAAGGAGATTTATTATGCTTCATTGGAAAGTTCACTTGATGCAAATGGAACTGAGGAATTAGATAAAGAATAAATGGAGAGTCATAAATCAATTTGTTCCTAATTGTGTATATAATACGAAACGTTCTGTGTGAACAAAGGTGAAAAAAATAGCAAATACATGCTAGTATATTTTATATTAGAAAACTATAACTCTGATTAGAACATATAAAAACTTTATAGAATAAACTTGCCCTTTAAAATCCATAAATCCATTAGAGTTTATCACTCACTTCCAAATTAAATTGTTGATATGGTAATAAAATTAATTTTTGGCAACATGATTAAATCACAAATTTTATACAATTAGTGCCTTTTTTGAGATTAAAAGATTGGTATGTCAAGCTTGATATAGGTATTTGGAAAAATTTTTATAAAAATTCGCTGTTTGAAAAATGCTGAAATATACACTAGTCACAAAAATTAAGGGATAAATAATTTTTAAATTTTTTGGTTGTTTTCCAAAAGGTTTTACTTTGGGGAAAATTGTTCGCGGGGCATTACCAAAAAGTAAATGGAAGTTTGAAGTTTCTGGTTTCATGATCTGAAAATAAAATTATTTTATCGTTAGGTATCGTTTAAGGAGGGATCATAAGAAATTCAGAAATTTTGCTTCCTTCTCAAACGGTCCGCGGGCGTTTATTATTATTTTTTTTGGCAATCCCACCTATCAGTTTTTTAGTTTGATTCATCCTCTTTAATTTTAGTTGTTCAAGAGTTTTGTACGAGTTATCGTCGTTGAAAGAAAAAAATGACCTTTTTGGCTTTGATAACACAGGGCCACAAAAAAATACCTGGTTCGAAAGACTAGACCGTGATCTCTACATGTTTTTGAATCTGAATCCGAGGTCAGTTTAATCCGATAAGTCAGGATTAAGGTCAATCCAAGGTCATATCGCTAAAACGTTAATGTAAAAAATTTGACTTTATACGTTTTTGGAGTCGCCGAATCCAGCGTTAGATTTTCAAAATTCAAGATGGCAGATCCAATATGGCGGACTGAGTATTAAAAATTTTGAAATATTCAAAAATAAAAAATAGTGACAAAATCTTCCAGAAATTTTAAGTAAAAAGTGACTCGTAAATTTTCGATTAGAAGCATATTTTCCGAAAAAATAAAAATTCTTGAATATTCGAACAATTTAATCTATTTATTTGTATTGTGCTTGCTACGAAAACAGAGACATTAAGAAATGTGTATGCGGTTAAACGAGTTTTTGGGGTCGCTGATTCCGAATTCAGTATTAGATTTTCAAAATTCAAGATGGATCATTACATATTTTAAAATATTAGAATATAAAAAATATTGTTGAATTTTATATGAAATTTTAAGTAAATTTTTTGAGTAGAAGCATATTTTCTGAGAAAAAAATTCATGAATTGGAATATTAATTAATTTGTTTGTTTTATGCTTGCAACGAATACAAATATTACAAAATATATTTATGGTTAAGTGTTTTTGGGGTTACTGATTCCGAATCCGGTGCCTTTTTAACTCTACTTCGTCAGTTTCAAGGCCGTTTCAAGGTCAAATCGAGAAAACCTGTGTAAGTGTAGAAAAAGACAATCCTTATACGTTTTTGGGCTTAATGAATGTAAATCCTCACTACAAATCTACCTCACCTATATGATGAACAGTTTTATTGTCAAAAGATCTGCAGATTGGATTCCTTCTACGTTTTCTTTATTTAGCGGGTAAATCTCGTTTTAACGTTCAGCAGTAATCGGCCATCATATTTATATCTCATCTACCTTGGTATTTCCGCTCCATTTCCTTAATGTCTTGATGAAATCTTTCTCCGTGCTCCTCACCGTAATCTCCCAAATTCTCTGGGAAATAGTCCACATGAGAATGTAAAAAACGTAATTGAAGGTTCATTAGACAGCTAAATATTCTAATATTCATGAATTTCTTTTCTTGGAAAATATGCTTCTAATGGAAAAATTGGTAGGAACATTTTTACATAAAATATCCTGTAGAATTCGACAATTTTTTTATTTTCGATATTTAAAAAATTTTTAAAACTCGGTCCGCCATAGTGGATCCGCCATATTTAATTTTGAAAATCTAACGCTGGATTCGGAATCAGCGACTCCAAAACCGTATAAATATAGTCAATTTTTTTTGAACTAACTTTTTTTTTCAAGATATGACCTTCGATTGACCTTGACCCTGATCTGATCGAATTAAACGGGACTCAGATTCGGATTCAACTATCCCAAAAACATATAGACATCATGGTTTGCTCTTTCGGACCTGGTGCTATTTTTTGTGGCGCTGTGTAATGAACTGGGGAATTAATAATTGCATAGAAAATATATACAGGGCGATGACTTCTAAGTATCCTTTATAAAACGTTCTTATCAATTTTTGATAAAAGGTAAAATTTCCGGGATATCGTTTATTAAACAAATAAATCTACATAATGTTCCATAATTTTATCAATTCTGAAGGTTATCAATATAAAAAGTGAAACACCCTGTATATTCCAATCCACTGTTTCCAACGTTTCAGGTCTGTGTACTATAAAAAAATATTAGATAAATGTTGTAGGATATTAAGAAACCAATAGGTACTCTTTCTGATGATCTTGAATTTTACTTTAATCTTAAGTTTCAAGGTCAAATCAAGGTCAACTTGAAAATATTATTAACACCTTATTTTTTATGCCAGCAATCGCCAAGAGAGCCAAATTTTACGTCCGAATAATATTATGTCGGAAAATTTCTGGTAGGTATGTCCTAGGAGGTCATTGGAGGTCAAACTCTGTTTTATCTTAATATTTTGACAAAAATGTTACAAGCAAAATTTGATGACACATTAGAGGTGACCTTGAATTTGACCCAAGAGCTGATCAACCTTCAGAATGGCCATTCAACAAAGTTTAATTATTAACCTAACAATGTGTTAAATTTTAAAATGATTGTCAAAATCATACTAACAGTTTACTATTATTTTTATAGCCAATATTTTTTGCAATAAAAATATTTTAATATTCAAGTGACCCCCAAGGATATCTATTTGACATTAAACTGGCCTCAGTTTGACCTTGCAATTTATCGTTCAAAATTCCACAAATTTTGGCTCTTTTTTTGTAAAACTCATTTACTGAACTGTGTGATAAGCTGATTTTAAATTTAAAAAAGAAATAGTAACTTGAAAATTACTCGATTTCCGAATACAATTAGTCGAGGCAATAAAGCACTAAAAAGGCCAAAATTTCGGAATTTTTTCCATAAAGACGGATCGGAATGCGGTTTTTTGCACTCTTCCAAAAATTTTTTTGTAAAAAATGTGGCTACTTTGTGTTTCTGACAAACCGGAAATTGCATTGCTGCAGCCAAAAATGCATTAAAAAAAATGTATTTTTTGAGGCGCCGCGTCGTTTGGAAGATTTCAAAACTTTGTAAATAAGAGTCAGAACTGGCCCAAATCGGGTACTCGGAGGTTTTCGAGGTCGCTGACCACGATTATGATGTTCAAATTGACCTCCCGAACACCTGGAGCTCAGGAACGCCGATGAACGCCATCTCCGTGGGACTCTCCCACAAATCACGCGGGGAAGGAGAGAAACTCGGCGCCCTGGGGTTTTTTGGGTCGCTGAATTCAAATATGCCATCGTCGAACACCCCCGGACACCCGGTGCGCCCGAACCTGGACGTGGACGTCATCTCCGAGAATTTTCCTGACAAGATGGACAAAAACAACCCGAAAATCATTGTGGGGGCGTTTTTTGGGGCGCTTAATCCAAATTTCACGTCGAAAACGATCCCCTGTACACCTGGTGCACCAGAATCTGGACGCGGACCTCATCTCCGTGGGTTTTCCTCGCAAAATCGAAAAAGACGAACCGAAAATCGATATGAGGGGGTTTTTGGGGCGCTGAACCCGAATTCCACGTCGACAACGACCACCTGGTGCACCGGACCCTGGCCCCGAACGTCTTCTCCGTGGGGCTTTCCCAAAATTCAAGCGGGGAAGGAGAGAAACTCAGCGCCCGGGGGTTTCTTGGGTCACTGAATTCAAATGTGGCATCGACGAACCCCCCCCGAACGCCCGAACCTGGACGTGGACGTCATCCCCGAGAATTTCCCTAACAAGATCGCCAAAAATAACTCAAATATCTGTTTCTAAGACATCAGGTTTGGTTGACATTCATGGGAATGACATCGATGTCAAGATAAAAGTTCGAGTGCACCAGGTGTTGGAAGGGTACTTTTCGACGTGAAATCCGGATTCAGCGCCCCGAAAAATTCCCCATAACGATTTTGGGTTCGTCTTCTTCGATTGTGTGAGGAAACCCCTCGCAGACGACGTTCAAGCCCAGGTTACGGTGCACCAGGTGTACAGGGGGTCGTTTTCGACGTGAAATTTGGATTAAGTGCCCCAAAAAACGCCCCTACGATGATTTTCGAGTTGTTTTTGGCGATCTTGTTAGGAAAATTCTCGGAGATGACGTCCACATCCAGGTTCGGGCGCACCAGGTGTCCGGGGGGTGTTCGACGATGGCATATTTGAATTCAGCGACCCAAAAAAAACCCAGGCGCCGAGTTTCTCTCCTTCCCCGCGTGATTTGTGGGAGAGTCCCACGGAGATGAAGTTCATCGGCGTTCCTGAGCTCCAGGTGTTCGGGGGGTCAATTTGAACATCATAATCGTGATCAGCGACCTCTAAAACCCCCGAGTACCCGATTTGGGCCAGTTCTGACTCTTATTTACTAAGTTTTGAAATCTTCCATCCGGCGTCTCAACAAATGCATTTTTTGAATGCATTTTTGGCTGCAGCAATGCAATTTCCGGTTTGCCAGAAACACAGAGTAGCCCCATTTTTTACAAAAAATTTTTGGAAGAGATTGCAAAAAACCGCATTCCGATCCGACTTTATGGAAAAAATTCCGAACTTTTGTGCTTCATTGCCTCGCCTAAATGGAAGACACAGATTCTTTTAAAAAATATATTAGGAATTAGAAGCCTTTGCATTTTGCAAAACGACTAATTTTTTTTTACACGTGTAGTGCAAACAAATAACACACTCATTTTGCAACTATGTACCTAATTGCATAAATAGCTACATTTCCTTAAACTTATTTTCTTATACACGAGTCAAGTGAAAAGTCTGCAATCAGTACACTATTCATCCAACTGGGCCGTCTGCGATTATTTTATTAACTGTAAATCAACATTTTACGATCAACACTCATGCAAATTAACGGAGGCTGCCGACCGTATCTCTTGACACTAATTTCAACACCCACAGCGCCCTAACGAGACATTTAAACACTAAAATGAATTGATAGTGTCCGTTAATAATGGCAAATAAAAAACTTCATAATACCTTAATAACATATGCTATAAACAATTGGTGTATTTTATCAGTAATTGACAGCCGATGCAAATATTAAGCTGTTTTAGAGTGCCTTATTTTATGGTCAACAAAGTGGCGATATTAAAAGTGTAGGTAAATTTTGTTAATAGATAAATAAAAAAAAAATACTGTTACACCTCCATTCAAAACATTGACAAGCATTACAAAATTTAGTTATTGTATGAAAATGTCAAAGAAGAAACAAAAATGTTGATTTCGAAAAAAAAAATAAAATTTGAAGTTCGGTACTTGCCTATTGTCAGAAAGTTAATGGTCAACAATTCGAACATTTAATTTGATTTGTTATTCCGTTTTATTAATGAATAAAAAAATTAATAAATCGTAAATTTCTCGATAACTGTTGAGTTCAGGTATGAGACATTCTTAGAATTCGGTGCAGAATTCAAAAGATTACATAAAAATAAGTACTTTCATTTGAAAAAATGAAGTTAATTGTCGTAACTTATGTATGGGCCATCCTATATACATGAATTTTCCATCCGAAAAACCGCAGCCAAAAATAAAAATCGACGTGATTTTAAATGAATTTGTTCCATCCCACGCGTCGTAACTGTATAATTAAAAATTATTTTAATTTTAATAAGATGGTTTTCAAATAGAATATTGAATAATATATATTTTTATATTTTTCTATACACTAAGAGTTTGTCCGCTTTTGTTTACAGGTATCGTATTCAAATTTGGTACTTAGGTTCTATGACGTCTTAAATAATTAGATTTTAGTTTTTAAATAAGTTATTTAGGATATTTGTTATGCTGCAATCTTGATATACATTCAACAATAGTTTGAGCTTCGGAATATAGGACTTTTTAGTATTTTTATTTATATTTTTTAAATTCAGCATAAATGTAAAGCTAACAATAAACAAAGAAAAACCTGTAACGCAGATGTTCAAAATGAATTACCATTATTGTGAATGTATAAATTATTTTTTTATTACAATATTGCCCTATCTGTTGGGTTTAGATAATCTTTAAGTTTGTTAAAAAACATTGATTAATTCTCTCCAGTAATTATTTACTGTGAGTGTATACATTTTTTGTTGATTATGTATTTATTTAAATCTACATTTACTGTTTTACTATTTTTATTACATTATTTTTTAGTTTGCAAACATTAAAGGCAATTGTAATTAAAAACACTAATTTTATATATTTTATAAGCAAACAACTGAACCAGGGCCCGAGAAATTATACTTGAAAATATGGGGAAACTGGGAATCACGTGACTTGAGATGGATATACAAGTTGGAGAAAGAGTTTATAGATGTCACCACAAAGATTTTGTAGAATACCAATTTTGACAATTGCAATTATGCAAGATATTTCCTTCTTGATAGGGTGTTAACAAACGATGTCTTCCTGCATTGGGTCTTTTGACAATTACAGAACCCGTCTTCATAAGTTGCCGATGCACACGCGAAAACATCGAGTGATACGGATGTATTCGTTGGGGAAATCGTTCAACGTACAGTCTCGACGCGAGACGTGAATTTCCACGGGCCTCTCCGTAAATCAGGTGCATTTGGACCTTTTCTTGAATGGATAATGTCACTATTTTTTCAACAAATACAGAAAAGATAATAATCGGACAACTGATTAATGATAACTGTCAAAAAAATTAATTTGTTTGTTTATTGCGAACGCCAGCCACCTACGACTAACACGTAAAATTTCATACGAATCACGATATGCATTCGATCACATTTTGCCATTTTTCTCGAACATAATGCATTTTACGAAAAAAATAAGTCTACACGTTGCGTCGTAGGGTCAGATGGTGAACCAAGCAACCATATCGGTAGTATCATTTAGAACTGTCAGCGCACATGTGTTTTAAACTGATGGCGTTTTGTAAGCACGTTACAACTTGGACACTAATTTATACCTGAATGAACACACTTAGTGTATTACGGGTGATGACCCTGAATTTATAATTTTTTGGTGTTAATAACACATTAAATTTTTATTGCAGATTAAATTGTTTATTTGTAGTACATTTTAGTTTACTGTCTATTTGTACGTTTCACCACTATTAAAGTATTTGTTTTTTTTATCAAAAATTGGACAGAGACAGAAGCAAATGGGAAGGAGCGAAGACACACATCAGTATGTTACTATATGGTAGTTGTATGATTATATTTGTGTATTTTGCAGTGGCGGCTCGTGACATTGAGAATAGGTGAAGCATATTCATTGATTGACTAAAAAGAAAAAAAAGCGCTGCTGCCGCTAGCGAAAATTTTCAAATTTTCAAGGTCACACGGCTTTAAATGAATCTGGAAATTTTTAGTTGCATTTGCAATATTACCGAAAAAACTGACGTTTGTGAGAAGGATTTTCATTTAGATTTTATAAAAAATAGAAATATTAGTTCGGCTCGTGGACTTCTGCGAACATTAACGCACACCGTACATGTATGTTCCAAAGAAACTTTGTGGTTATGATGTTTCCAAAATTGTTAAATCCCTTCTNAAACTAATATGTATTAATGTTAATATATATAAAACGGCACTTTTTGGTTAACAAGAAGATCGTCTACACGTTGCGTCGTAGGGTCAGATGGTGAACCAAGCAACCATATCGGTAGTATCATTTACAACTGTCAGCGCACATGTGTTTTAAACTGATGGCGTTTTGTAAGCACGTTACAACTTGGACACTAATTTATACCTGAATGAACACATTTAGTGTATTACGGGTGATGACCCTGAATTTATAATTTTTTGGTGTTAATAACACATTAAATTTTTATTGCAGATTAAATTGTTTAATTGTAGTACATTTTAGTTTACTGTCTATTTGTACGTTTCACCACTATTAAAGTATTTGTTTTTTTTATCAAAAATTGGACAGAGACAGAAGCAAATGGGAAGGAGCGAAGACACACATCAGTATGTTACTATATGGTAGTTGTATGATTATATTTGTGTATTTTGCAGTGGCGGCTCGTGACATTGAGAATAGGTGAAGCATATTCATTGATTGACTAAAAAGAAAAAAAAGCGCTGCTGCCGCTAGCGAAAATTTTCAAATTTTCAAGGTCACACGGCTTTAAATGAATCTGGAAATTTTTAGTTGCATTTGCAATATTACCGAAAAAACTGACGTTTGTGAGAAGGATTTTCATTTAGATTTTATAAAAAATAGAAATATTAGTTCGGCTCGCGGACTTCTGCGAATATTAACGCACACCGTACATGTATGTTCCAAAGAAACTTTGTGGTTATGATGTTTCCAAAATTGTTAAATCCCTTCTTATTCCACACGCCCGACTTTACACCCACAATTAAACACGGCATAGAGAAAAGTTTTTTTAAATGAACACTTCCACACAACCACTTATATTCCGAATACCATTCATTCCGAAATTTTCGAACGTACACGTTGCCTTTTTCCATATAGGGAGAATAAGGCACAGGCTCTCGCAATTTAAAAAATCCTTTTTCTGCTCAATTTTCCATCTGGAAAATGGCATTTCCAATAAAATGCATACTGGATCATACATAGGAAACATTTCTACAATTATTATACAAAACAAATATTAACTAAGAACCGTTATAATCGTGCACTGGGCGACGCGTATCGTATAAACTGTTAAAGGCAGGCGATGTGCGCTACTGCTTCAATCTCTGCGTTACTCGTTCCCCCACGCCGTAGTTTAATCCCGAGTTGGCCGCCTCGTTGCCATGACAACCGCCGTAAACAACGCTACGAAGAGAAGCAGATGCAGGCTGATTTCAATCTGCGTCACTTGCGTATAGTATACGTTGTATGGTATGTGCGAGGTTGATATTCGCGCTCAACGAAGGCAATGTTTTTTTAGAAGGGAAAATTTATATAAAATTAAAAATAATTTTAAATTGCACAACCAAACGGAAATATTAGGTGAAGCGGTGCGTCATCTGACGAGCCGCCACTGGATTTTGTTTCCTTGCTTATTACCTAGTCCAAAAGTTGCCTTTTTATGAACGAGCTTGCTTCCCTAAAAGTTCATATAAAGATTTTTCGGTTTACCTTCAAAATTATGCTTCGTTTCGTTAATATCTTTAGTTTAGTGCCACTCAAGGGCGTTGCCAGACAATGGGCTAAGGGAGGCAAGATAAGAGAGAGGGTAGGAGAAATATAAATTATAGGTAGAAATAGGTACAGTGAATTATTTTTTTTAGAAATATTTTTAATAAAATCTTTTGAACATAAAAAAGAAATAAGAAAAACATAAAGCAATTCAATGAAAATTAGTTCTTCTCGGATTTTTCCAATCTAATATTTTCTTAGCTTAATCAAATTTTTGCATTTTTTGTAGGGGGGGGGGGGTGCAGTTTCTTGGACTGCCACTATTTAGATGTCATATTATTCTATGGTGTCTAATTGAATTTGTAAAAGTGCCTTTTGCGGTGAGATCGATGGAAAGACTGTTTAGTTCATTTAGTTAATTATTACCTATTTTTGTAAAACTATTTTTAATGTGACAGTTTTCTCATACTAGATTTGATTTTTCAAATTTATTAGCTTTTTTTTCTCTTTTCGATATGCACTTACCTTTCTTCAACACTTTTCAATTTTGTATGAGACTGTTTTTTAAAGATGGATTGCTCATGGTTTAAGCCATGAGCAAATATTCATACACCCTTTCTACATTCAAGGCTACTAAGATATGTATTCTTCGAAATGATTTATTTTTTATATAATTTTTGGTTTTTCTGTTAATTGGGCATTTTCCATCCGTAAAACAACTGTAAAAACACACTTTGATTAATACTTCTGGTGCAAGAGTTAATTTAAATTATATTTAATTTTTCACACGATCAAAATGTATAATTTGGTTGAGAAAAGTACCAAAATAAAAATATTAGGAAGAATTAAAACCTTATAAAAAGGCTGTCAGAGAGAGCCGCAATTCAATGGTGTGTCAAGAGGGTCAACCAAGATATGTGTGAGCCGCTGCCTCAGAATGCTTTCCACATTCACGTCACGTTAGTATACTGTTGATTTGTTATCGTGCGGATGTTGCGTAATTAATTCCTATCCGTTGGTGTTTATGGTGGTGTATTGTAGACAATTTAATTTGTTGCTTTTTAATAAAAAATGTGTACGCCTATGTCCTGCGGCTTAGTTCTGACAGCTCTACTTATAAGGTTTTTTTTTGTTGGAAAATGTTGTTAATAAAAATGTTTAATAAAATGATAATGGTGAGAATTGTAAAGCATTACAAAACAAATAAACTCTATCTATTGAAATGAGACTGAATTAAATTGCGGAAGCTAAAAAGATTGGAGGTGTATAAAACTTTGATGATTTTGAACAAAAAAACGGTTCCATGTATCAACTCGTCAATTTATAGGCTTATTGTGGGTAAAACCGCTCTTGGATTTACTGTGCAATAATTTATTGTTGAAATATAGACGATTAAAGACAAAAGTGTAATTTTTCATTCAACCATATCAGACATATCTGTAACCAATTCTCATACGGGGACTTTTAAAAAGCAGATTGGAGGTGAACAAACAAGCTAATTGACCTCTACATTGATTGAGTTGGAAAAAAAATTCCAGTCCCTGGACAGTCTTAAAAAAAATTTTTCTCTGGATAATTGTAGCTCAAGGAAAAAATTTGTCAAAAAATCTTGATACTTCAAAATGCTTTTTTTTTATCTCGACACGACCATTTCTCACAAAAATCATTAAAAAATTTAGGAAATATTTTTAATTATCTTGAGGCAACTTGGATTCATCACCCGTACTAAGCCATTTAGATATGCCACCTACGGCTACCGCTTTAATTGCACTATCAACTTCTAAAAGCAGTTAAAATTCGTCGAGATTCGAATAAAACTTTCCTAGAAAGAAACCAATTAAATTCAAATACGTCCTTTCCGGTTTTCTGAATTACCAGACAATTTGCGGCATGCGTCAAAGTGCGTTTAAAACAGGAATATTAACAATATGTCTGACAACCCACGTATATTAGATAACAACCGATGCTTATTAAGAATTCACATGTTGCCAACTACTTCGTAATTCATTAAATGTTCTTATCTAGATTGGAAATCGGTAAATTCGAATGTCTTTATATGGTATACGGGAAAATGACTACAGTTATGAAGATATTAATTAAACAAATTTATATTCGGCGGTATCTGACAGAAAACTGTAGATAAATTTAAAATACACATATACATACACAAGTAATAAAGTCTTAGGTCTTAGGTATACCTTAAAATGATCGAACATTTTAATTTAATTTTTAATATAAAGGTTTAGCAAAAGTTGGCCTCAATACTACGAAATTGCTTCTTAAGAAATAGTTTTGCGAAAAGCTGGCTAACTATACAAATTAATGAGATGACAGAAAGAATAAACAAAACTAAAAAAAGAAAGATGAACTTCAATTCAAATTGTTACCTTCATGTAAAATTTGAAGAAAAACTATACAGTGGTGTCGGAATTAGGAAGGGCCTGTGAAATTTCAACTGTCAAAAAAATAGATTTTATATTAAAAACAATCTTCTACATATTTAAACGGAGCATTTGCAATAAAAACTTTTATACTTCTTCAATTTTTCCAGTAGAATTTACCGTTTACAAGTAATAAATACAAACGCCATGATAAACTTTTCAGTAGCAGATCATACATATAGAAAAGCCAATTAGTTTTTTCTAATTTCTCAATTGGAGGTAATTAATTAAGTAAATGTTGAATCTATTCGTCTGACTACATTTCATTAAAAAAAAATGCATTTGTGCAAAACCAAACTATTCTGATTTTCATCTAGATATGTTCCGCTGTTAAAAATGTTCTATTACTGCTTAAGATGCACTTAGAAATGGTCTATCTGGATAAGCAAAAGATTTTCTATAACGCCAAAAACCTTCATTAGCGGCACTGGTAAGCCTTTGATTCAATTTTAGAAATTGATAGTTACTTTGACGGAACTGTAACAAGTTTGAAGTCTATGTCATCAACGTTTTTGATCGTCGTAGTATCCTTATATTGTTATTCAGAACAGCACATTGTAATTTGTTATAATTAATATTTCAAGATAAACTGGAATTTTATAAAACGAGTTGTTAAATTACTACCAACTTACGAATTCATATACTTTGTGTTCACACCTCTTGTTTATTGACGTAATTTTCTACATAAAATATAATTCTGCAATAATTATTACCTGTAACATTTGTCTGGAGGCAACAATGACTAAAAAATTTTACACTAGAGAATGTTTAAAGAAAGTTTAGATAAGTTATATTTTAGGTTTAGTAATGAAACTAAATACGGTCCTGACACTAGACATTTCCTTTTAGGCTTGTAGGAAATATACGCCTGCGCGCTCTAGTCCATCTACTCGATATTCTAGAAACATTACAGGTGGCTTGAAATCAGCGTTGTCACTTCTAACAAGTGTTGTATATTATTGATTCAACTTTTTGAATGATCGACAAAATTTAAATAAATCTGCAAACTGGTTTATTGAAGCTTAGATGATACCGGTGTAGATTTGAAAAATTTTCGATTGTTGACAAAATGCGACTGGTATAGTCTTTCCGATATCAACTGCCAGGTTCGGTCGCTGAAGCAGCAACTCGGCATTGAAATATTTGGAAAACTTGTTCCCATATTTATTGAGCCATACCCATATACAAATCTGGTCGAACTAAACGTAGAGGTGGTAGAAATGTATACGCCCAGTTGAAGAATGCGAGCGCGGGCAAACGAAATACAAACACAGCTGCATTGGGCCACTGGACAATAAATCTCAGCTGTTGACAAGTGGATGACAAATTGCCCAGCAGTGCAGTGCAGCAATGCGGAATTTGGTGTGATTAAGGTAATTTTAATTTAATATAGGCACCTTCTATTAATTGATATTACAATTGCGAAAGGGTGAAATATTATTACACATGGCATTTTGGGGACCTTTTGAAACGGAACAAAACGAAATTTACCATCAATATAATAAACTTGATTGAGGGCATAAATAATTAAAATATGTTGTTGGCCAAATGAACATATAATATAAATTTTCTACACGTTATATATAAATTAATATAATTTTTTACCTTTAGCAGAAAACTTCTTTGGGGACGCCTATAAAAGTCATTAAATTTTATTGCCAGGCGTTTTTTTACAGGTTCAACTAACTATAACACTGGGTACTGTTTTCCGTAGCTTATAGTTAGTGATTAAATGTCATCCATATAAGAATATTCAATACCTACTTGCATTCTGTGAACAAATTATTTTCTCATAGAATTTATCCAGCATAACTGAATTCTACGTTTAGTGAGTTTTAAGCCTCACCCGTTAAATGGCAATTTGACTTTTGGTAAATTTTACAATACTTCGGAGGTAACATTTAATTGAATTGTCAAATAAAATAAGGTATTAGCCAAACATACCAATATATTCGTTGTCATAAACCTATATACAAATAGCTTGTACATATCGAGTTATGGTGTACAGGGTTAAGAAGCGTTTTTAACTCAATCTTCTAAAGAAGTTTAGTTTCGGAGTTCAAACACGTATAAGGTATGCTTTTTAGGTAATCTAAAAAATTATTGCACTTGAGTTAAGGTGTTTGACCTTCATTTGACCCTGAGGTAGACTCTGAAAGTCAGATCCAAGGTAACCAGTTGATGGTCCCGTAGATTTCCCACAACTTTTGTAGTCATTGTCATTAATACGATATCTTGCTTCCCAGACGAGATATTAGCCGGGATACCAAAAACGAGAATTCAATCTACAGATGACCTGCAAATGACCTTTAGAGATCGGTTCGACCAACATTTTCCGCTCTTTCAGAATCCGGGTCAAAATATTGTATCATTCGAGTTAATGTGTTTGACCTTCATTTGACCTTAATCTAGACGTGATGGGGTCATATGGACACCGGGATCGTAATCAGCGACCCTAAAACATAAAGGCCCCTAGTCTGGGAAAAAGAACTTTTTGCCAAGCCACGTACACAATACAAAGCAGTCATAGAACACAGTTTCACAGAAAGCTTAGGCATATAACTAGAATCAGTGCACACGTTTATGTTCATTGAATACACAATGGTAGGGGTAGAATGTCACTTATTCTAATAAATTACTATTATGGAAACTCAGATATTATTGTAATTTAGCGTACACAAAGAAACTATTGCATGTTAAAAAATCATCGCACAAATCGATAATTATCGTACGGTTGACAACGCTGCTTGCAATGTAACTTTGTAACGTCACTTCGCCCAATTCCCAGCCTTTCAGCAGTACCGCTCGTCGGCGACGACTCGTCGCAGACCTTTGCATAAACACAGTCAACGTTCAGTTAGTATCGTGTTTAGTTTGATGTAATTAGGATTATCAATCTATTTATCCAGATGCTAATATAAAAAACATATTTATTTCACAAACGAAATAAAAATGAGCAAAGCATAATTGTACTGTGCAGTCCCTGGATGTAAAAATACAAATATAACACCAGATAAAATATTTGTGACTTTACCTCAAGGGGATAAAGAAGCAAGGATAAAGTGGCAACGTGCTATGGGCCGATCTAACCTTTTAGCAGAAAAAAACAAGCGGGCGCTGCTGTGAGGACCATTTTAATGAGAGTATTTATAATTCTAGTTAATTATCTGATTTTTAAGGAAATAACTTGATAATTTAATTATTTCCCTTTTAGCTTGAGGAGGACATTTAGGATTACATGCGTTTTAAATTAATGGGAAATGTTAAAATTAAAATGAAACCTGGTGTAGTTCCACATATATTCCATTGCCAAAAAGAAGAATTTGTGAATAGGCAGACAGAGCGAAATTATATGAAAGTATAACAGAAACGGGGAAAAAGAGCAAACTAACTTGTTCTACAAATAGAAGGAAGTCAGCGCATATGTCAAATCACAGTACTGCAACGGATGCAAACTTTCATACGAATCCAGTAAGGATAAGAAATAAAAATCATAAATCTATTCAAGTGAATATAAAACCTAGATTTCGTTCAAAATATAATCAGTGTAATATACTAGTGCCCAAGTGAAAGAAACAAATAATTCCTAAACTGAAGGACGTGAACGCTCGAAAAGAATAGCCAGCTGCCAACTCCTCAAAATGCATCTACCCATGCTACTGTATGTGTCATTTTTGTGCGAATTTAAAATTCTCAATAAAATATACAAAAATATTCAATATACGTAATTTAGATAAACGATTTGTTCAAAGTAAAAAGGCTAGAAGGAAACGGCAAGGACATTTTTGTAATTTCAAATAAGTCTAGTGTAATAAAATTACAATCTATAACTTTTATTTAAGGATTCAATTTAAGAATCATTGATTAGTTAGTAAAATAATTACAAAACTATTAAAAACTTATATAAAAAAGGCAAGCAATCAGGAACTTATACCCAAAATTTTAAAACCTAAACTTTTTGTGCCAGATCTTACCGAGGCCCATTGATCTCGTGAGGCTCGGGGTTACAGCCGCTGTAGCCCACCCTAAGCCGGGCCTGGTTATTTTAAAGTAGCAACTATCATCACATCGTATGATCACATACACGATGTGATGACGTTAAACAAAATTGATTTTGTATATTAAATCATTTTGTCAACTTATAGTGTTTTCTTTCGATATGCTGACATACCAGTGATACAGGACTGCAATTTTTTATATCTTTAAAAGAATCAAACTTAATCATCTCTAAGGAGAGTATTTCAGTGTTTAAGTTGTAATAGTGTGCCTGAAAATGCTAAATATATAATAATAACGTGACTTATTAGGTATAGAGGATGATAAAGTAATTTGGAAAATTCAGAGGATGATTCTTCAAATCATATTATGAAAAAAATTATATTAACGTTTGTCCAAAGACCAAAGGCGTACATATAAGTAATTATTAAAAAAAATAATATGCACGCCATTGCATATTTTAAATTTTGTTTGTTTTGTTCATTAACTGACAGCACACATTTTTTATTAGGTAATGAACGAAGACTACGAACAATACTCACAAAATTAAAAATGTTAGTAGCGTGAATATTATTTTTTTTAAATAATTCGATACTCTTGCACGCTAATGATGAGATTAAATTTTAGTTTACATCAAATATGTTCTCTACTAGATAGTCTAATTGTTCAAATTTTGAGAAAAAAAAAATCCATTACCGAAAAAAAAAACAAGAAAACTAAACTTCACGAAGTGTATTTTGGAAAGGAGGAATTGTAGGAAACCTTTTCCACAAACTGATGTGAAGAACTTAGGAAATACCCTGTATATCTCGGAATTAGAGTGCATCTTTTAAATTTGTTTTACATTTAACAGTTTTTGACCCAATAAATTGTACAAGAACTTGTCCATAAATTGTTACAATTCGTTATACTTATTTGCGATGCAATATTACGATAGAATAAATTGATCAATTTATTGGCCATTGGTTTTATAAGCTATTATTGGCCAAATGAAAAGCTAGCAACCTTTAGAATAAATTAATAAAAAAATATAATAATATTTACAAAACCTCTTGAAAGCTACTTTTTCCAATTAATTTTTGATATTAATACATACACAGTAAAAGTTGCTTATTAAGAATGTTTAATTCATATCTAACAGGTGTCCGCCGGGAAGGTATACTACTTTGTTTGTTTATAATTTTTGATTAAATGATAGAGAATGGATCTTATATTGATAAATGTTTTATTTAATGTCGGCAATCATGTATGGAATACAATATCAGATAAATGTCCGCCTCTGTTAGCCTCACAAATGCGAGCCCTTTTGAGCACATTTTTCATTAAATTCTCACACATTTCACGCGGTATTTCATTAATTTCATCATGAATATTTTGTTTGAGTTGCTCAAGCGTTTCTGGTTTGTTTGCATAAACCCTGCTTTTCAGATATCCCCACAAAAAGAAGTCCGGAGCAGTCAAATCAGGCGACCGTGGAGGCCAATCAACATCACCATTTCTTGAAATAACTTGTTGTGGAAAGAGGTCTCGCAGTAATTCCATTGTAATCCTGGCTGTATGCGATGTGGCACCGTCTTGTTGATACCACATGTTAATCAAGCCCAAAGCATGCAGTTGTGGCGTTAAAAAGTTTTCAATCATATCACGATATCGCTCCCCATTCACAGTTACCGTTACGCCGTTTTCATTTCCAAAGAAGTAAGGTCCAATGATTCCTCCTGACCAAATTGCACACCAGACTGTCACTTTTAATGGATGCAAAGGTGACTGATGAATAATTTGAGGGTTTTCCATTGCCCAGAACCGACTATTCTGTTTATTCACATATCTATTCAAATGAAAATGTGCCTCGTCACTCATTATGATTTTTTCATGAAAATCGGGGTTGTCATGGGCGAGCTGTAACATCCTATTGGCATATGTACGGCGGCGTAAATGGTCTTGTGGAAGAAGCTCTTGTGTCAACTGAATCTTAAATGGAAACAAATGCAAATTCTTGTGCAAAATTGTGGCCAAAGTTGTTCTTTGAAGATCAAGCTCCTGAGCACGGCGTCGAATTGAGGTTGATGGATTGTATTGAACACTTCCTTGAGCAGCAGCAATGTTTTCAGCCGATCTTGCAGTACGTTGTGGTCCATGCTTGGGCCTATCACCTACAGACCCTCTCTTCTTCGAAATCATTCACTACACGATAAATAGTGCGTTTTGTTGGCACGTTGTTTCTCCTAAAAATTTCACGTAACTTTCTCATCGTCACAGTAATCGATGACTGATTTTGATAAAATGTTTTAACGATTAAAACACGTTGGTTTATCGAATATTTTTCCATAATAAATCTGCCACGTGTGTACTTCACGACTGCCAAATATGACCTGTCAAGACTAATGTTTACCAAAATGGCGGCAAAACAAAGTAGTATACCTTCCCCGCGGACACCTGTTATGTTTAAATATAAATAATATTGTAGCATCCTGAAGAACTCTACAATATATTATTTAATTTAAATATAAATAAAAGGAAATGCTAAAACTGTCAAAATTGAAGTATGGTAGTTGTGTACGAAGGTGGAACAATATCCGGGGTGGTTGCCATATCGTCGTTTAAACTTCTTGATATTTCAAGAATAAGTATATCGTTATCGTTCAGAAGATGCTCTGAATCTGGAGATTAAGTCCTCTGGCTGGTATTTATATGTGCATTGGTACATGACGTTGCGGCGTATGGCTTTCAGTCACTGGCTCCTGTTGCACTAGTCCTTCATTTTTGCGGAGTCCTTTCTAAATTCCAGGTAGATCTCCTCGTCCCGAATGAAATTATCGCGATTTTTCCGGATTTCTATTATCTCCCTGCCGATTTACTCTGATAGATATCCGAACGTCTCATTATCATCCCAGTTCAGAAGGAAGGTAGGTACATACTATTAACATATTAGCTACATCGGGCACGTGCCACCTGCAACCCGTAACAGTTAGATGAGGAACTACACCACGTTCTACTCTTAGAGGAAATAGATTCACGAATGTTGGACAAAACATCAGGGCACTTAAGGAAAAGAAAAAAGATGAATATTAGACAACGATATATCTGCCCAATACACACAAATGTACTGATAATCCAGTTTTCAAGGAATGATAGTGTTAAAATGTTAATATCGTCTACAGCATCTCAAGACAAATAAGAACAAAAGTATACATTACACAAAGTGAAAACATATCTCCCGAATATTGCCGAATGGCAATAATACACATACAAGATTTCGAGTAATGCAGGTCACGTGTGATGCCATTAAAGCGTGTATTTTTTTAATACGGTAACAGTATATTAATTTGGATACTTGGATTTAAACAGATTAATGCTGTACCGAGATCAAGAAGAGAGTCTGCATTAATAGAGACAGGAAGCCTTAATAGTAGGACAGATAACTTCTGCGTAAAAATTTTGCGGTCTGGCAACTATAGATATTTAATGAAAATGTGTATTTAAATATAATTAAACAAGTTACCTCTGCGCATTTAAAACTTGCGAACCATATGAATTTGGTCAAGTTGTAGCGACATTAATACCATTTAGAAACTACATATTTTAATTAATTTATTTATTTATCTAGTTCCGCCACCAATTACGAGGTGGGTTAAAAATACATATAAAATAATATTGACGTTTGATTAAAAGCCTACTTGAATCACAAAATTTGCAAAACGAGTCGCCATTTATTTAGTAGTATAAGGGTTCGTTAAGACTTGGCTAACCAATCAAATTGTTGGACTGTGAATAATTTTACAAAATTACACACAGTCTAATAATCCCATTAGTTAACCAAGTCTTAACTGACACTTAAAATACTGGCCCTAAGTCGAGTTTTATATCAAATATACTTTTTTTCTATCTGCTCTGAATGCCTCTGAATCTAATAGAATTTGATATTGCAATATATAAAAAACCCAAAAAATACGGTTTACTCATATCATCAAATAAAAGTTTTGAAATTAATACGGTTTAACAAGAAATTGTCAAAGTTAATAAATCGCGCCCTTTCGGGCTTGCCCTCGATAACTCGATGCGATTATATTTATTTTATAGCTGTTACTGTAAAATAAAACTCAAACACATTTAAAAAAACAATATTCTGATCATCAATTATTATACAGAATATGTTGAACGGTACTTAAGTACTGCGTACGTCCCAGTTGTGTCCTATATATTTCCATTTTTATTTTAAAAATTACGAAGATAAAAGAAATGCAGTTTTAACTTCGATTATTTTTTACTTAACCTGATAACACTGTCTAATGACAATACTACATTGTTACGAAAATAACTATACTCAATACTCACGTACATAGTTAAAAGGTCTTCCGAATTTATGAAACATTTTTATTTAATAAACATAAACGTAATGACCAAACGAAAACAGTTAATATAATATTAATTCATTTTAAAGTTATACCAAATATTCCGAGTAAAACAATCTGCATTCCAACAAATTCGTCAATTCGTAACTATAACAGATGTAACACTTAAAACTGTGTTAATGAAATGTTTACGTGACAAAGCGTCTTTATCTTCCATCTGGCCCGGATACTTTCAATTAAGGTTTAATTAGAAGAAATGTAATTATAGCTGTTGATTGTCCACTTTGAAGTATATCCTGCACGTTGCATAAATTTATAGTTATGTAATTTTTAAGGTCCGTGAGTTAATCGTACATTCCAGGGTCGTACTAAATATAAAAATTAAAACACAACGTCCAACGTGGTGGCACTACTCCCTTCCTGCTTAATTTCATATACATGCGATCTTCAGCGATAGTAGAGATAGGGTAGAAAAATATCCGGAAATGCCATCGGTTAAGCCATACTCACGCGACGACTGATTACAAACTTATAAAGGTAGGTCGACTTTTATATGTAAAATAATCATGTACTCTTCCAGTCTCGTCTTGTGAAGCGTTGCCTGAAGCGTGATTCAACTTTAGTCTTTTAATTAGGCTCCACAACTTTGAAGGCGGCTTCCGTTTTTTTAATATAAAAAAAATATCTTGAAAATTTCCCTTACGTACCACAGTAGAAAGGTCGTGAATTTTCTAGAACAGATTTTAACGCTACAGAACTGTGGTGCAACGTAAGTGATTTAGTGTTGTAGTGGACTGTGAAAACGAGTGTGACAAACATCGCTTGCTTAGGGCGCTTTCACACGACGCGAGATTCGGCGAGTAAATCGTTCATATATCAAGTTGTCATTGTCCTATTTTGACTCGACCACAACTAGCGTGAACTCCAATGCCACATGGCTAATTGATTTATGGGCGATTTGCTCGCTGAGCTCCGCGATGTGGCAAGGCGGCTTAAGATGTAACTGAAATCCTAGGAAAAATTAAAACAATTTAATACAAAGTATTGAAAATGGTATGCTGTAACATGCTGTGGAACACCCTGGACAAACAATTTCCTGAAAAATGTACTGGTAGGATATACAGTAACGCTAACGTTATGTTTTTTTTCTGTGCAGTATTGCGATCAACAATTAAAACATAATAACTGAATTGTATACAGGGTTGGAAAATCCACATGGTCCATCTGCCTTTACATGAGAGTGACAAAGTAAAGTAAAGAAATCCGTGCGATAGACAAGGATGGCTATAGTGAAGACGTTTCATAATCTGAATAGTCACCGCCCGTTTCGGGTTAGAAGTGGGAGTGACTATTCAGATTATGAAACGTCTTCAATGTAACCATCCTTGTCTATCGCACGGATTTCTATGACTTACTTTATCGCTCTCACGTAACGGCCGATGTATCATGGGGACTTTCCGAACCTGTATATAGATATGTATAGGATGTAAATATGAGTTCATTGAAAAAAAAAATAATGTACATATAATGAAGCTATTGCAGATTCTGTGTTTTAAATTATTTCTGGGAACTTGAAATAACATTTGATGTTTTATTACTGTTAATAAAGTAGAATGACACTATTGGAGTATGATTTGAATAAAATTTTATTTTCTGCGTTAAACTCTTCAATACCCTGCCCTATATGATCACAAGCCGTAGCAAATGCTTCTTTTTACTATAAATTATTCACCACTCTGACCTGGTTTTAAAACGAAAATAATGATCAAGTACCAGTTTATAAGATGTCACCAATCAATTAATAAGACAATTATTGTCTCACTCTGAATTTAACAGTTCAAGAACATTTTAACTAAACTAAACTACTTAATATCAAAACTTTATAGTAAACACTATTGGAGTGTCTGTAGAGTTAGTTGTCATAATGTTTTACTTCCATGTATACTATATTTGAGCCCAATAGGGTATAATAATAAATTATACGAGGACATATGAAGAGTAAATAAATTGAGATGCGAAAACTCATTGGCAGGTATAATGTTTGCAAACAGAATATATTTTCTTTAGTATCTACTGATTTTACCAAATTGATCCAATAAAAATTGTTTTTGAATCGTTGATACCACGAACAGTTCTGTCAGTGTTGCTGCATGTCCGTTTTCATCAGCGTTTCAACAGGTTATATCCATGTCAATTAATTCATTTTAATATGTTGATGGGCCATTTTAGTATGTTTATTCGCACAAAAAATACAAATAAAAAGTTAGAATCCAAAAAATGACTTATGCATTTTGCAACTCTGCATTTACATTACCATTAGCAAGCAACTCGAAATTTTAAATAACTCTAGAACTACTCGTTTAAAAAAAAGAGTTATTTTAGATCATTGAAGTAGTTAATAGCGGTAATGTAAATAAATAGTCCGTTATTTGAATAAAATGAAATTTTTCCTTTGAAATTCCACAAGGAGATAAAAGCAATGATGTAATTTCCTAAATATCTAGTGACATAGAATTTCTCTAGCTTTTAGTGATAGTGACTTCCTGTATCCCCCAACTGACTAACATATTTACATAAATACAAATCCTTCGACTGTTTACATTTGTTTAGATAAATGACAAACCCAAGTTTCATCACTCCCTACGCCTGCCATTTTTAGGACTGAACATAATGATCGCCTCGTATCTCTCAAGCTATCAATGTTTGGATTAAGGCATGTTTGGCCCTATCCTCGTATTTTGTCTCTAGTACCTCTAGCTCTGAAATTTCACATAATCAATGGATCATCCGGTACAATCATGCGATTTAGATTTTTCTCAAAATTTGTGATTTGAAAGATTGGAATTGCTCGGAGTTTCCTTCGTTTTTATGTTTTGGATAGAAAACTATACTGATAAGAATTGAGAAAATTCACATTTTACATACCTATTTGTAATGACTTTTATGCACAAATAAATTAAGCATACGTGATACATTGTGTAAAAGTATATGTTTGAGTATCTATTTTATTTTTATTTTTTACGCTGTACTTTAAATTCTTAACCCCTTAGATGTTTTTACTATATTTGATGTAAATATACAAATAAAAGTGTGAATTTACATGACCTGATTTGGTTCAACTAATCAGATTAATCATATGATCACTCAGTGTAGTGTTACCGCGCGTGTGTAGAGGACTGCGCTAGTAGGCATGTTTAGATTCATTTGATTTGTAGGGTAACAATATAGCACAGTGTTTTAACTACATAAAACATAAATATAGTGTTATAAGTAAATAATATGACGAAAATTATATAAATATGTCGGTATATCTGCATTTCAAGTGATTGAAGAGAATGAGAAATATCAATAATAACCATATTGAACTTTGCCTAACCTTTACATACAGACATCCAGATTGTAACTTACTATTTTTTACTTATTGTTTTACTTATATTAATGTTCTCAAGAAGTGGCCATTGCCCCCGAAATGGTTCAAAGATTCCACTTTAAAGTACACCTAGATGCGAGAATTCATCCAGAAAAAGTCTTCATGTAAATGAAAACCTCAGTAAAACAATGAGGAATATTTTTCCTTCCTTTTATGGAAGAAATACAGGTTCGGAAAGTCCCCATGATACACCGGCCGTTACGTGAGAGCGATAAAGTATGTCATAGAAATCCGTGCGATAGACAAGGATGGTTACATTGAAGACGTTNTGAAACAAAATGAAAATTATTTCTGTTGGACAGAACGAATGAATCACAAGCAATCTTGTCCGTTGTAATCTTTATTTTTGTTTAGAAAAGGGAATACTTTTATTTTTAATTATGAAAATTAAAGTTTGTCTGAAATAAAAAATAAGGGATGCGGGATGAGTATTTTGGAATGAAACAAAATGAAAATTATTTCTGTTGGACAGAACGAATGAATCACAAGCAATCTTGTCCGTTGTAATCTTTATTTTTGTTTAGAAAAGGGAATACTTTTATTTTTAATTATGAAAATTAAAGTTTGTCTGAAATAAAAAATAAGGGATGCGGGATGAGTATTTTGGAATGAAACAAAATGAAAATTATTTCTGTTGGACAGAACGAATGAATCACAAGCAATCTTGTCCGTTGTAATCTTTATTTTTGTTTAGAAAAGGGAATACTTTTATTTTTAATTATGAAAATTAAAGTTTGTCTGAAATAAAAAATAAGGGATGCGGGATGAGTATTTTGGAATGAAACAAAATGAAAATTATTTCTGTTGGACAGAACGAATGAATCACAAGCAATCTTGTCCGTTGTAATCTTTATTTTTGTTTAGAAAAGGGAATACTTTTATTTTTAATTATGAAAATTAAAGTTTGTCTGAAATAAAAAATAAGGGATGCGGGATGAGTATTTTGGAATGAAACAAAATGAAAATTATTTCTGTTGGACAGAACGAATGAATCACAAGCAATCTTGTCCGTTGTAATCTTTATTTTTGTTTAGAAAAGGGAATACTTTTATTTTTAATTATGAAAATTAAAGTTTGTCTGAAATAAAAAATAAGGGATGCGGGATGAGTATTTTGGAATGAAACAAAATGAAAATTATTTCTGTTGGACAGAACGAATGAATCACAAGCAATCTTGTCCGTTGTAATCTTTATTTTTGTTTAGAAAAGGGAATACTTTTATTTTTAATTATGAAAATTAAAGTTTGTCTGAAATAAAAAATAAGGGATGCGGGATGAGTATTTTGGAATGAAACAAAATGAAAATTATTTCTGTTGGACAGAACGAATGAATCACAAGCAATCTTGTCCGTTGTAATCTTTATTTTTGTTTAGAAAAGGGAATACTTTTATTTTTAATTATGAAAATTAAAGTTTGTCTGAAATAAAAAATAAGGGATGCGGGATGAGTATTTTGGAATGAAACAAAATGAAAATTATTTCTGTTGGACAGAACGAATGAATCACAAGCAATCTTGTCCGTTGTAATCTTTATTTTTGTTTAGAAAAGGGAATACTTTTATTTTTAATTATGAAAATTAAAGTTTGTCTGAAATAAAAAATAAGGGATGCGGGATGAGTATTTTGGAATGAAACAAAATGAAAATTATTTCTGTTGGACAGAACGAATGAATCACAAGCAATCTTGTCCGTTGTAATCTTTATTTTTGTTTAGAAAAGGGAATACTTTTATTTTTAATTATGAAAATTAAAGTTTGTCTGAAATAAAAAATAAGGGATGCGGGATGAGGAACTCTCAAATACGGAATCACTTGTGAAACATTTGTTTTTTTTTATAAGAAGTAATTTTTATTTTTTTCATTCCAAAATATTTATTAGAACCTCAGATATTTAGAAAAAAACTGTTTTTGGGGAGGTGGATTTCGCCCTCTAAATATGTGTTTACGCTGATAAAAAACACATGTCTCTTAATTTTTTATGTTCTGCAACATATATAAAAATCATTGAAATCGGAGTGTTCGGGTTGGGGTAGTTTCCTTGTTAATAAGATTAATTTCTAATGTCAATTTACATTTTGGGTGAATTACACAAAAAGTGTAGTTACATGCTTAATGTAACTTTACTTGTATGATGTAAGTTTACATTACCAACTGTGGCGTTAAAATAACCAATGATCTAGGGTGTACATAAAATTTTTATGAGTGCAGGATATTATTGAAATGTGACGTGGTGTAGAAATGGTTACTTACTTTAGATTCAACTCGATATTTCCATATAATCGCAAATGATACACACTAAATAACTTCAGTATCAGTTTTCATTCAATTATATGCATTTAAATCTTCAGTATAACAAGTCATATGATAAGATCATCCACTGTGTCGTACTGGGTATGACGTGTTGTTACGTGTTAAGGTGTTAGTAGCGTGTCCTATACTTTACTTTTGTATCTAATGCTCATGTTTATTGCAATAACTCAAAAGTCAGTAGCAGTGTTTTCAATTTAACGGTACGTCACTGTAAAATCAACATATGGAATTGCTGAAACTATAAAACTGTTGGCGTTACGGCCTTGATCCTCGACTCCCGTCGGTATTAACACCTGCATTTTTATGTTCCACCGCTACGAATTGCTTGCCAGATTATAGTACAAGATAATGAACATACACTTGTAATCTGATCACATTTTTACCACAATAAGACGTAAAAGACATGATCGTGTGAGTATCTGCATCCGTACAGATTATTTGAATATGCCCTGTTATTAGCGATTATTATAACACCACTCTCCAAGCTATTCTTTTAGCAAATCTTGCAAATTAAATACGATTCTATAATAAGAAAACTAAGTATTTAAGATATTATTCATCGTCACTAGTCATTAGTGTCATCACCTTTATATCGTAACTATTTTACAAATTTTGTTGATGTGCTGCTTTGTGATAACTGATACTAACATCATTCACATGTTTCCAAAAATATTATTAAATTTTTTTTATACGGTAATTTTTAAAGATATTTCGAATCAACTTGATATAGGGGTATTTTTAGTTATATCTTAACAGTTAACGTTAACCTTAACGTTTAACCCTGAAATAACATAACTGTTATTATGATAAAATGGGATACATACTCGGCCTGAATATTATAAATTGTTAATAAAATCATGAATACTGTAAAATATTTCTAAGTTATTTATTTACTTTACGAAAAAGTCTCAAATTTCTATGAAATTTTACCAATTCCCGTAATTAGGGAGCTGAAAATTAATCTGATATTTGCCATCGAAAAAATCGCAAAAAGCTAATATCAGATTCATGTTCGTCATCCTGGAAAAGGGAGATTGGCAAAATTTGATTAGAAAGATCAGAGTTTTATGGTAAAATAAATAATTACCAATTTTAATTTAATGTTTTAATTTTTACAGATTTCTAAAGGATGTTGACATAAAACGAAGATGGGTGAAAGCTGTTATAAAACAGGATTGAGTACCATCAAAATTTTCACGTATACAGGGTGATTCACAACTTATCCAAAAAAAATTGGAAATAGATGTAGCATGAGAAATGGAGTCAATATCGTAAAAAATTTTTTGTAAAATCCTTAGTTTCCGAGAAAAATATTATTGAAGTTATAGTACATTCAATCACGACATAGCTGGACAACTGTAGTCTCTAGCGTCATTCGCAATACGCGTGGAGAGCCACGTGGTCTCAGCGACTCCGAATACTGAAATCCGATTTTGCAATCGTCGTTGCGATAGTCTTTACCTGTTATCTGTGATGTTTACAATAGTTTTTTAGTAGTTAAGTGTCAAAAATGGTTTGCATGTATAGCAACTTGGAATTGATAACATTTTAATTTATGGTATAGTAAGACATTTGTATCATGGTGAAGCATTTGTGTTATAGTGAAGCAAGACAACATTTGTGTTAGTTCGTAGAAACTGATTAAGTCGGACCCAAATGTGTTTACACGTTGGTGGATAAAATTTTGAACAATTGTTGTAACATCGGGTATGTCAAATGATTTTATTATTAAAAACACAAATTAATTTTATTAATTAATAAAGACAAAAGCAGTTGAATTTACCGATATAAAATAGGTGCTATAAAATTCTATTTATTTCTTTTCTTGGGAAAGTTTTTGTCCGTTTTTATCAGACAGCCATCGCCATGCCGGTCGCATTGTGCTAGGTCAGGTTTTACAGTGGACCAGTTTCCAGTGCCATGCAGAAGTGTATTTTTAAATCATTTTCTAAATGCCCTTTTTGGTTTTTTCTTTACAAAATTGTATTTGTAAGGGCCTCCTGTACATCCAGAATTTTTTTTTGATAAGTTCTGAATCACCTTGTATGTTCTAATCACTTCGAAGAAAAATTTTTTATTTTCAGAAAAAATGGAGTCTGCAAATTAGCAAAAAATGCAGTTCCCACATTAAATCTACCACAAATAGTAAGTAATTATACTTGATATATGCACAGTGTGTTCAAGTTTAGTTGGTCTGTGAGTATTATGGAAATTTGGTCATTACTAACTTCTTTACTGTTACCGAAGTACTTCAATAAACCTAAAAAAAAGAGTAGAGAGTAGAAAAATTCGATTTTAAACGCAATTTAATGAAAGAAAAAAATGATGGCAATTTTTTTTGAGTTATTTTAGGTTTATTGAAATACATACTTAGTACCTAATGGTAATTATTCAAAAAAAGATTTTTCTTAGAAATACTACAACATTTCTGGTGTAATTAATTTGAATAATATTTGATAATAGAGACAGAAAAGAGAAAAGAAAATAGATCGTAATATAGTAACAGCTACTACCAAAAAAATAATTTGCACACAATTCTCTTGAATTAATATTTGTATGAAACAAACATCATAGAACAGAATATAAATTGTAGTTTCTTCTTAGCCCAATATAATATGTAGTAACTTTTGTTCAGTCAGATTATAGAAACGGCACTTTTAAGGCCATGTCATAACTTTTAAATAAAGAAGGTCTGTAAATGAAGTTACTAAGCCTCTGGTTACTTGTATATCTTGATAGAGAACGTTAAAATGTGAAAAATATCACATTATTCAAATACATACAAAGATGTTTGGTGCAGATTTATGAAACTTGGTAAATGATTTAATATATTATAAATGTAAAAGTAGTAGTAATTATAAAAAACTATTAACCAATGGCGAAAATACAATGAGATAACTGTTGCTAAAAACTTAAAAATTTCGACGTCACGGAATGTCTTAGTCAAGTGCATTTAATTCCTAATGGTATCTCTACAAAAATCTGTTTTATTTTATTTGACAAACGAGCTATTTTCGTATTTACTATATTTTTCTAAATTTTACGAGATATCTACAACGCACAGTTGAATAAACACAAAATAATTATTCGTTTCATAAAAAAGTAAATAGAAATTTAGTTGGAAATAATTTGGAATAATTTGTAAAACACCATTTTTCTTAGATATCTCGTATTTTAGAGACAATATTTCCCAGTACTTCTGCCACTCGTTGATAGATTTTAGTATCAGCGAATTCGTTCCTATAAGTTTTAATTTAATTTTATTAATTGATATTAATTTTTCCTATTAGTTCCCCGTTCGCAAGTTTTGGTCTAAAATAGTTTAACGACATGAACTTAAAACACCCTGTACATCTCCATGTTTTCACATGTTTGAGTATTAAAGGAACGTGTTTTGATGTATAGTAAGAAAATACGTCCTGGTCCTGGTGGTCAAAAGATACAAATCCATGAATGTACGACTTATAAATGTTATATTTGATTTACATGGACACAGGCCCTTCATCAATATGTATTACTGTTTTTACAGTATATTTAAATGAGATTATTCGTCGACAATATATCTACCGCGCATCTAAACATTTAAACTTTTCACGTACCTGAAACAGAACGGTGACCAACCGGGGCATAAACAAGGAATTAGGCACGGCGCGAGTATGCAAATCCTCGTCCGATTCAGAGAATCCATTATTTCGCCGAGGTGTCGAACAAAAAAGATTTTAACCGTAAAAAAACAAGACTTGTAAAACACGTGAACGCTTGTAGCTTGTAAACCGAGCCGGCCAAGATCGTTCGGAGTTGTTTTGGTTAACTTGATTAGCAACGTTCGTGACTTTATTTTCAAGGGATACGCGGTCTAGTACATACAGGGTGAACTACTCTAAACGTATCGGTTTTCTATCTATGCAGCCACAAGCGAATAAATTGTCTGGTCCGAAGTAAAGTATTTTTGAAACATAGGCCGACTGAAATAAATTGCAGTCTCGATTGCAACTATAATATACAGGGTTCGTCACGGTAAAACTTTGTTTACGAGGGTTATCAGATACTTACGTTCTATTCAATGAAAATAATGCCATAAACGTAGCACTTCGGGTTATACCGGAAGTAGCTGTCAACTTCGTTATTTTAAATGGAACACTATATATATTATTGCATTATCGACAAGATAAATTAAAAGCTTCCCTGTACCTAAATCTAACCGTTTTCGAGATAATCGACATTTTATAAAAATTTTGACAGATACAAGCATTTCGAAAATTCCTTATATCTTTCTTCATTTTGAAAACTTTCACTTGCTTTTCGAAATACGCAAAGAACATAAGATGCACTACATTCTGCTATCAAAATTACCTGAAGAAAATTATGCTGTGTCTCATTTTTAACGTTACATTTTGAAAACTTGAAACCGACAAAACTATATTCAAATGGAATATAAAATAAAATTTTCTTTTCACCGATATTGTAGGGGTAACAGCTTCAATTTTCTTAGATATTTGCGGTTTACTTACAATCTCAAGAATATTAGGTATGTTAAAATATCATCACATGTGTCTTGAAAGGTAAATATTGGTACTGTCATTCAGTATTATACAAGTATCAAGTATTTGCTTGACCACAAAAATGCAGAATAATTATTCTAATGAATTTACAGGGTGTTAAAAAAAGAGTGTAAAATATTTCAGGAGGTAATAGTATGAACCAAAATAAGCAGAAAAGTCTTAATAAACATGGGTCCGCAAAGTAACGGTTGCGGAGATATGGACCACTATTCGTTTTTCAAACATTTTATTTTATTAGGAATAAACCGACAAAGGAAGCTTTTAACAAACAAAAAACAAAGTTACAGAAGATGTTCAAAGTGCCCTCCGTCCATTTCCAAGCAGGCACGACATCTTCGTCTCAACGATATTCGAACTCTTTCGAAAACACCCTCCTTGGTTTGGATTTCTTGACACTTTTGATTAATCCGTAGCTGCAGCTCTTCCAGGCTATTTACAGGAGTACCATACACTAATGTCTTCAAATATCCCCAAACAAAGAAATCTAGAGGGTTCAGATCAGGCGATCTTGGAGGCCATAAAACAGGTCCGGCCCTTCCTACCCATCTATGTGGAAAAGTTTGGTGTAAATGCTCTCTAACGGCCATGGAAAAATGAGCTGGAGCACCATCATGCTGGAACCACATTTGTTGCCTCTGATTCAAAGGAATGTCTTCCAAAAACTCATACAGTGTGTTCTGCAGAAAGTTGAGGTAAGCAGCGCCTGTTAATCGGTTTGGTAAAACAACAGGACCTAGAAACCTGTCACCTACAATACCCATCCAAATGTTTAATGAAAAACGTGCCTGATGTCCAGATTCTATTAGAGCATGAGGATTTTCGTCGGCCCAAATATGCGTATTGTGAAAATTAAACACTCCATTTCTTGTGAACCCGGCCTCATCAGTAAAAAGAATGTTTGCAAGAAAACGAGGGTCTTCAGCATCATGACGTAGAAACCAGCGGCAAAAAACCAAACGTGCTTGATGATCATTTATTGGATTTAAGGCCTGTACTCGTTGCACATGGTATGGATAAAGCAGTTGCTCGTGAAGGATTCTCCAAACAAGAGGACCACTAATTCCTACCTCGGCTGATATTCTCCGCACACTCGTACCTGGATTCTGCTCTACCAGTGCTAGAATTTCTTCTTCTGCTCTAGGAGTGGATACCGACCTTGGTCTTCCGGATAAATGGCACTGTTTGCTCAAGGAACCGGTATCACGCAATCTTTGGTGAATTCTTCCAAACATGCGTTGTGAAGGAATCTGGCGATTTGGATAAGCGTCAACATAAAGACGTCGCGCTTCGGTGGCGTTCCCATTAGCACGACCATACATGAAATGCATGTCTGTTAATTCTGCGTTAGAGTAACCAGCCATAGCGAAAGAAAACTTGTGCACTGAGAACAACTGTCAAATACGTACTGTTTATTTCACTAAACATCAACCAACTATTATAAGAAAATACACAACGTTTTTGCAAAATAAAAAAAGGGGCTAAAAAACATAAAACATTCCATATCTCCGCAACCGTTACTTTGCGGACCCATGTTTATTGAGACTTTTCTGCTTATTTTGGTTCATACTATTACCTCCTTAAATATTTTACACTCTTTTTTTAACACCCTGTATTTTGCCTTTGTTTTACATCCATGGGACATTTACCATACAATCAGTATTAGCTGCATTTCTATGATTTGGTATTTTGCAACATTTGAGGAATTGAACGCGAATGAAACTCGGCCAACTAATGAAGTATTTTTAATTTTATTTGCATCTTTTAAATAATGAGTATATTTACAAAAAAATAATAATAATGGGATACTATTATTAGTAACTGCAAGTACAACGAAGAGCAAATAAGTATCCTTTCGATAAGAAAACTATGAAAGTAACCAAAATTTTAAATTATAGTATCTTCTCAACTTCATTCCAAATATCATCAAATTATAATAATGCATTTATTAGTTATTTGAAATTATTTATCTTTTATTATTTATCTATTCTTTAAAAACTTTTACGAAACATTAAAATTTAGAAAAATGTTATACGAAAACCAACCAATAATTTCATTAATTGTTCTGTTTCACCTGCAATATACCAAATCATAGAAATACAGCTAATAATTTTGATTTACGGTTCCATGGATATAAAATAAATTAAAAATATCTTCCTTAGAATATTTTTTTTGCATTTTTCTTGTCGAGCAAATACTTGATACTTGTAGAATACTAAATTACAGGACCAATATTTGCCTTTCAAGGCACATTTGATATTTTTAAAGTAATATTCTTGAGAATGTAAGTAAACCGCGAATACATATATGAGAAAATTGAAACTATAATCCCTACAATGCCTACATCGGTGAAAAGAGAATTTGATTTTCTACAATACGGTGCAAAAAAATACTGGGTGTTCCAAAGTGAAGTTACACTTTTTGCTCTAAAGAGAACAGGAAATTTAGAAATTGACTTACATTTTTTTTAGTCAAAGGCTTCAAGTTATGACGGATATGTAGTGTAGTATTCGTATCAAATTTGGGATTATTATTCCCTCCTACCGTTTTCAAAATATTAAAAACAATTTTTTTTCCAACTTTTTAATAAATACAGGGTATTTCATCAAGTACCAAGTAGGTATGTATACAGGGTGTCTCATAATTAGCTGCCAACCCTGAACAGGCCGATTCTATGATCAAAACTAAGTAAAAAAGTTCATATGAACATGGGTCCGGAAATGCTTCCTAAGGGCACAGGGACCCATTGAAGAGGGAGGAATGGAAATCATTTTTTTGCAATATCTCTCAATCGCGTTGTGATAAATGAATGAAATTTGGTATACACAGCTAAATTTTGATGAGCAATTTGATGGACTAATCCATTTATTTCCACAAGGTCCATTGGGGTGGGTACGGGGGGGCCCTTGGTACTTTGCGTGTGTAACTTTTTCATCTTTGACTTTTTAACAAATTGGACAGCAAATTCCGTTTTCCCGAACTGTTTTACGTTAAAAAGGTACTCTTGTTTCAAATCGTTATCTTTAACGGTTTCTGAGAAAATCGCTCTTGAATTAATCCCACTTTGGTCAATTTCATAGTAATTTAAACAAAAAATAATAATAATAATTTAATACGTAATCAGTAATACACATTATTGATGTAGAACAATTATGATATGATGATTTGTTTATGGCTTTTGCGATGGTAATGCTGCGCGGCAGAACGCGAGTACGGCAGAAGGTTTCCAAACAGAAGGCTGACATCAAGGAGGACATTCCTCACTGTATTCCGCAATTTAGCTGCAACCGTCACTTTTCGAAGGGATCATAAGATGGAAACTTAATTTTGATAACAGACAACAAGCTATTTTAAAAACTGTTCAAAAAACCCTCCACCTTCTCTGATACAAAGTCTTGCCCTACGTGTAACACTTCTCGAAGCTATTAAGATGCTAAAACGGTTTTGACGAATTTCATTGGCTGCATCATTGATACGCTGCAGCAATTCCTCACGGGTATCGACTTCGGTGGCGTAAACTTTTTGATTTAGATATCCCCAGAAAAAGAAGTCCAGCGGGGTTAGGTCGGGAGAACGCGGCGGCCAAGCTACCGGTCCGTGCCTCCCTATCCACCGTCCAGCGAAATTTTCGTTTAGGAAATTTAGAACATTGCGACCACTATGTGCCGGGGCTCCATCGTGTTGAAAAAACATGTTACGTCGTAAATTTAGAGGCAGATCATCGAGAATTTGGGGAAGATTTTCTTGAAGTAAGTTTAAATAAAGATTTGAATTGAGACGTTGTGGAATTTCAATAGGTCCAATCAGAGTGTCGTGAATTATTCCCGCCCATAAATTTATGGAAAACCGTTGCTGGAAGTTTGTTCTCCGAACAACATGTGGGTTCTCTTCTTCCCAATAATGAGAATTATGAAAATTTAATTTTCCATTTCGGGTAAAAGTAGCTTCGTCACACCACAAAATTTTGGAAGCTTGCTCGTTGTCCAGCGACAAAATCCAGCGACAAAATTGCATACGTGGCGCAAAATCTTCTGGTATCAAGCCATGTACACGTCGATAGTGATAGGCATGTAGACCTTGTCGCTTTAATATTCTTCCAACCTGAAATGTTAGTAGCACATCTAATCAATTCTGTTAAGGAAATCTTTAAGATATGTAGTACCGTTGGCCGAGGAACATTTATTTGCCTTGAAATGTTCCGTATGCTAGTCGTAGGATCTTGTTCAATAGCGTCAAGGACCTCCGCTTCCCTATTAATCCTGGGACGTCCTTGACCCGGTGCCTTTCGAAAAGTGGCGGTTGCAGCTAAGTTGCGGAATACCGTAGGGAATGTCCTCCTTGATGGCAGCCTTCGGTTTGGAAACCTTCTCCCGTACTCGCGTTCTGCCGCTGCAGCATTACCATCGCAAAAGCCATAAATAAATATCATATCAACTAACTCTTGTCCCGTAAACTCTTCCATTTTTTTCGCTTAGAACTATTAAATTGGCAATCGGGTTGACAATACTTTGACATAAGAATACCTTGATAATTTTGTTTAAATTACTATGAAATTGACCAAAGTGGGATTAATTCAAGAGCGATTTTCTCAGAAACCGTTAAAGATAACGATTTGAAACAAGAGTACCTTTTTAACGTAAAACAGTTCGGGAAAACGGAATTTGCTGTCCAATTTGTTAAAAAGTCAAAGATGAAAATGTTTCACACGCAAAGTACCAAGGGCTTCCCCCGTACCCACCCCAATGTACCTTGTGGAAATAAATGGATTAGTCCATCAAATTGCTCATAGAATCGGCCTGTTCAGGGTTGGCAGCTAATTATGAGACACCCTGTATATAAAGTATCCCTACTGATTGTAAGTGCTCTATCTGCTGGCGAAGTTTGTAACCTTATTTTTGTAACACCCTGTTTACATATATGTTAGCAGTTAGTAAATCAAATTCCTTGGTTATTGGAATTACAACAATGAAATAGTGAAATGAGTTCTAAAAGGAACAACCCTGTGCGGAAGGGGTTAATATATGAAAATGTTAAAGCATACATACGCACATATTAATTCTTCTTCATTTGTTTGAAGTGGTAAAGAAAATAATGGTAAAATAGGTTCATGAACTTACAAATTAAATTCTACAGGCATGTTGTAAAAATCTATCAGACGGTGTTTTTTTTAAATACCTAGATATTCAGCTAAATGATAAACACCATTAGTTTAGCTTGTTAACGGGGTCAAGACTTATTTATATCCAATGAATTAGATCATGTTTCGACATTTGTTGAAATGGACCGATTAATAAAAAATGGAAAAAATAATTTTGTTCGTTACTATTTCTCTAAGGTGTCAGTGAGGTTGCACAATTTTCTTTGACACTGCGTTATCGTTTAATTACTAAAGTCACCTCTGCAGGTGTTAAAAATAAAAAAAAAACAATTATGTATTTACAACCTCTAATTAAGTTTTAATGTTTGACAATAGCAGAATGATAACTTATCTAACAAATTAGTAAAATTCCGAAAAATGACATAAAACGTGTTGTTCTAATCTCTACTTAACATTTTCAACTAGTTTTATGTAATGTATTTTTAAAAGTGACCACTAAGTAGATTGAAAAATGTATGATGGAACCAGTAGACTCGATAATTATAGTTGATGATACAGTTCCCTCGATATATCATGTATTTATTTCCCTCAAACGTGCCTAAATAAGCGTTCAAAATTTATCACAGCGATTTGTTGATATATCTGAAACTATAAGAGAAAAACAATTAAATACTGTTCGCTGTAAAATAAAAAAACTTAATATAAACAGAAGTAACAATTTTCATTTTTGAAATTAGAAAAAATTGTTTATTACTAGTCTATAATCGTCATCTAAAATTTATGTAATAGTGCAGTAATCTTATTTTCATAACTTGGTTGTTGATGTAAGAGAAAACATGATTAATTAATAGATAAAAACGCTATCTTAATATTTTTCCAAATATTTCAAGAACGCGCAATAATAGCCCCCCGAAAATTTTATTAGTTCAGTCGGATTGGATCAAAAACCCCGAAAACTTTAAAAATTTGTTAGTAGACATTTTATTGTACTTTATGACGGTGAAGGGTATATATAGAACAATAATATCAAAAAACTAATTAGAAAGAAGTGTTGCTAAGTTGGCAAATTGCAAATAAGTGGCCAAATTACGTTTTTCTTTCATTTTTTTTACTGCCAATCAAAATCTAGATAAGCTATCGGAAAATTACATAATTATTTTATGTTATGTTTCAGGTAATTAAATTTAAGGTAGGTACCTAGTCATATTTCACCATTTGTTAACAGTAAAATAAAGAAACGCGGATTGTAAAAAGCGATGGATGTTGATGAAATTTAAGGAAAATACGGTCAATCCAATGACCAACATGTGTACCAAAGGCCGATTTGATTGACCTTGAAATTGTTACTCCAGGAATTTGTCAATTAATTTCGTTCGTTTTTTGCAACTAATTGTTTGTGACTAAACATTCATTTTAGAAGTTAGTATCGTAGTATAGGATCTAATTGATCCAAAGAAACGTATCGAAAAAGAAAAATTTGGAAAACCTGGAATTAAGTTGCTCTAACAACTAACATAGTAGGATGTGTAAAACAGCGTTATAAATAAATTTTACTGCTAGTAGTGCGTTTATTATATGAACTATCAACGTAAAACTTTCTGAAAAGTGTTACCCTTTCTTTAATTGTGTCTAAAATCCCTGTACGGTACGTCGAATAACTAATTAACAATTAAAGTTGTAAAAAAGCTATTATGGAAACAAAGGTAGGTGATATTTTTTTTCGTACTAAAATTGACAACATATAACACAAAATTGAATTATTATATTTTCATTCACACAATATGGAATGTGATAGTAATGTGTAAGAGTATTCTATAAATACAGAATCATTTTAATTCCGAACATGATAATTGCAGAGGGGGGACATCTTATGTTTTCACATTTGCTTCATATTTTACCAGAAATGAAATACAAGTTATTAATCTTTTGTCTTTTAACTTTTTCTCAATTATTTCCAACTACAATATTTCGAAAATTAAAAAAATTGAAATACCATTATTTGGCATTATACAGGGTGTTTTTCTTTTAATGACACACCTCCCTCAACTTTTATGTGTATTGCTTGATTCATGTCAACGTTGCCACCCAATACTCTGAATCAAAGGAGGTATTGTAGAAAATGATAGTGATATTTAACGAATAATTATGTATGTAGTAAAAAGTGAGGTGTTGCAAAACATAATGGAAAATATTTAGGTGTGAAATTTTACTCACGTAAATAAAATTAACACAGAAAATTGTCAACACTCAATTTTTTACTGTATTCTTTCCGGAGATGTTCAACAGTAATATAAAAATGATGCCACTGATAGGCAAGTTCATTTTTTTAATTCCTGAGAAAAGAAATAGAATTATTTCTGCAAGCGACATAAATTTCAAAATAATAAGTAATTATCCAGATATTTCAACTTAATGATATTTTATAATTAATAAATAATAATCAAATCTGCAAATTGCTACATGGTTATTTAAAAATTATTGTAATATCAGTCACGGGATTATATTTAATATAAGAATACACATTTGCTTTATTACAAGTCATAAAGCTTATAATGAACATTAAATCCACCATGTCAACTCATTAAAACATAACTGCAACAAGCAAAACATATGATTGTCCATCTATGGAATAAATAATAAGAACTGGAAATGTGTGTTGCCCATCAGTATATTTAAATAATTTATATCTATACACATTAGTCATCATGAGTATAATTTAAGAGTTTTTAAGTTCCAGTGAATGTAAGAAATAGCATAATACTAGGAAATATGATACATTCAGTTGCAATATTATTTATTATTATTATTATTATTATTACTAAATATTTTCTTAAAAAAGTAAATATTATAACTATTTATTGTTAGGACCAACAGGATCTAGTGTTTTTAATATTTAATAAACATTTTTTGATTTTCGATCGTACTGTCCACAAAAAGTAAATAAAATTTGAGGAAGTTGACGCACTAATTAGAACTTTTGGCCATACAGTACGTTGTCAAGGATATTGCAGGATAATGTGAAATATTCTATATAGAGGAAGTAATAAAATAAGTACCTAGGTTCAATTAATTTGTCCAATATCTTAAGCCAAATCATTTACTTCTATCTAATGTTAATGGATGTGTCAGGTAAACGAACAGCTACTAAACTTATTGTAATTCCGTTAAACAGGCAATTTAGTTGGTAACTGTAATGATGTTTGCATAGAGATCAGCGTCCCAGCTTCCGGTTTTGTAGATTAATACAGTCTTTAATGTTGCTATAATAACAGTCCTACCCGCTTTCTAAATAAATACATGGAAATATGAAAAAATGACCCCAAAATTCCTACATTTGGATATCCTAGAAGCTATAATATCCATAAATTTTCTTTCTCTCGTATGTTAGTAGTAATTAGATAAATAATAGAGGTAACTTAATCCTGCAATACAAAATAGTTATATGTGAAACATGAAAGGAGAGGTTATGAGTTCCCATAAATAATGGAATTATCTGAGGATTTTTAAGACCGGTAAATGTGGGTGTAAGAAAATACAAAAAGAGGTAGCCACATCGATTAACATTTTTTAATTACTGTTATTTTCCATGAAACGATATCTAAAATATGTTTATGTTATGGTCGTTAATATGGAAAATATATTTTAAGGAACTATAGTTGTTATAATATTTTTTGTTAAATGTTAATTTAATGTACAGTATGTCCACGGTTAAAGTGGAAAAGAGGAAAAATATTTTTATTTTTCATTTTACGAGAAAAAGGCATTCCTGATTAAAATTTTTGCTTGTCTTTAAAATGCCGTTGGCATGGAGAACTTTCATCTTGCATGCACAGGGTGATCAGAAAATCGGTAAATATAAAAATCGTTCAAGAATAAACTGTCTTTTGCTCATCATTCAAATATAATTGGCATGAAGAACTTTATTTAGTAATTTTGCCAAAACATTGTATTAAATAATTTTTTTCCTGCAACGTAGGTAAGCATATTAAGAATAACTGTCACTATTACTCAAAAGCCCTATCACGTTTCATTATGACGGTTGTTGTCAAACTTTTTTATTCTTCATACCAATCGCATTTTAAAGACAAGCAAAAATTTCAATCAAGAATGCCTTTTTCTCGTAAAATGAAATATAAAAATGTTTTACTGAATCGAAATTGTAAAATAAATTCTAAGCAGCTCTTCCTTAATATTTCTGTATTGTTAAAAACAAAGGGAGTTTCAGAGTAACTTCTGAAGAAGAGAGCGATATGTCTCTAGAAACGTCAAGAGTTGTAAATCGACGACGTGGCAACCAGCCCGGAAATCATTCAACCAAAAACAAAAATAGTTTATTCTTGAACGATTTTTATATTTGCCGATTTTCCGATCACCCTGCACATGCAAGATGAAAGTTCTCCATGCTAACCGCATTTTAAAGACAAGCAAAATGAAAAATAAAAATATTTTCCCTCTTTTCCACTCTAACCATGTACATATTGTACATAGGTATATTTAAAAAAGATTCTTCACCAAAATATCTGTAAATCGTATCGAATGGAAAAGGAAAATAGCGAACAGACAAACAAAATACAATATTAAAAAATATACAATACAATAATATTTATCTGTTTTCAACAATTTGTACTTGCAGAAAAATAAATAAAATTTAAAATTAGAGTTATTGATATAGAATTCTTTTCCTTAAAAAAATTGTGTTCCTTCTTAAAAAAAGTAACACATTTTATATTTATTAGATAGTATATTTCTAAGGTAACAGAAAGACACTGCTCGTAAACAATAAATTCTATAATTGTAGAATACCAAATATAATTATTATGCAGTTATCTTTACCCACATTTCTGTTTTATTTTAGTGCATAAGATAATTATATATAATGGTAAGCAACAGGTTCCAAAGCCTCGCGGCAAGGTCGTCCTTTGCACAAGAAATGTCAGTCTACAACTAAACCCACAAGGCTGTGCTTGGCCTTTCCGTTATGAAATTTAATGTGTGTTGATTTATAAATAATAATATATGTAGTATAGGTGGTTGGGGAGTTGGTGTTGCCGAGTCAAATGGCGGCTGCTGTTATCAAGAACAGTTGTTTAAAAAGTTATTATTTACGTAACAAATATAGAAAGATTCAAATAATTCTATATTTTTTCAATATGATTAATACATATAGATTTTAAATCAGTAGAGTTGTCGAACTTTTTTAAACAGTAAACTATTTATTACAAGTTTTAAGTATTTTGGTTTCATATTTAGAACAAAAGCTAAATTTGTAGGAAATTCTCTGATTTTAAAACTACTACTTACAAATAGAAGAACAATCGAATTTCGGATATATTTATTAAACTTATGTTTCCTTTACATAGATCACAGTGTACATTTTTTTTGTAACATATTTTATATTACGTATTTGGATACAATGACATAATTTGATAAATTTTTCTCAAATAACAACAAAAAGAGTGTTAGACTCTTATCACTATAATGTTAAGGAAAAAATATACGTTTGACTTGTATCTCCAAAACGCAAAATTCAATTGCTTTTCTAAGTACAGTTTTGAAAACATAAGAAAATTTCATACAACTTTGGCTTATACATATTATTTTTTTTCTATGTACAAATAAATGAAATAAAGGGGTAGAATGTTATGTAAAGGGGAAAAATAATGAAGATATTATTTTCGAGAAAAATTTAATGGAGAAAACTACATTTCTATTTATGTATACACACAGGTTGATACACAAACTTATTTTAAAAAAAATTGGGAATAGATGCGTCATGAAAGTGAATAATGTAAAAATTTTTTTATAAAATCCTTAGTTTCAGAGAAAATAATTATTGAAGTTGTAGTACTTTCAATCCTTACATCGCTGGGCTATTGCAGGCTGTAGCGTCATTCACGTTGTGCTTTGTGCGTAATGCGCTCTCTCTCTCTCCACGTGGCACCAGGCGATTCCGAATACTGAAATCCGATTTTAGTGTTAACGTTTTGAAATAGTGTTTACATTAGTTTTTTCAAGTGTCAAAAATGGCTTACGTGTATAGCAATTCGAGTTGATGGATTGTTTTAATTTATGGTGAAACAAGACAACATTTGTGTTAGTTCGTGGAAACTGGGTAAAACGGGGCAAGGTCAGGTTTTATAGTCGACCAGTTTCCAGTGCCGTACAGAAGAGTGTTTTTAAATCAGTTTTGAACTGCTCTTTTTGATATTTTTTACAAAATTGTATTTGTAAGAGTCCCCTGTAGAATCAAACATTTTTTTGGATAAGTTGTGAATCACCCCGTATATAACTATTCTTTTTTTGTATTTTCTTTTTAAATTTTATAAATAGACTTGGTTTTAGCGTAGAATTTAGTGCAACAAGCAATATTTTTCTATACCTTTCAATTTTTCAGGTATACCAAACTTTTTTTTTTTCTGCAATTCAACGTGCATTTTTTTCATCAGACACATCCGGTGCACAATGACAATTATATCAGCTAAATTATTATTTTTGATGAAAACTTTTTGTAGAAATACCGCATACTTAAAAAATCTCTTAGACGAATGTAATTATGGAGGTTTTTCAATTCAGTTCTCCTCGAAAGTCGAGTCCGTTATAACTTAATTACTTTTTGTCTATCTCCTCGGAAATTGCGAGACTGTCCAAAAATGTCAGAACTGATCAACTTTTCCAAAATGAGTTTTCTCATGTGTCATTAAATCAGGGAATTTAGAAAATATTAAGAAGCACACTTCGTTGGGTACTAAATAATAAAGAAAATTAAATACAAGGAGTATTTTAGATTTATTGAAAACCACGAGCTAGTGTAGGAAACGTTTACTGTTTTTTTACAAAAAAATGTAAACGTGATTGGCTCTGCAGTTTTTTTGGTAGCCGACTGAAAATAGCCACGGTTCACCTTCTTGTTTCGATACCGCAGGTTCGTCTTCACCATCAATTTTGTGGTATTTCAGGCCTAACAAGAAGTTGTCTGGTCATTTCGCTACCAGTCTTCCACAAATAAAGCCGCGTGCACGTAATCACGCAAACCAATTAACATCGATTATCTAATTATCTCTCAATCTATAATAGCTTGAGTATACAATGCAGTGAAAAGGATTCAGTGCCACTCATTATCACTTAAACTCCAGATAATAATTACATCCTTTCAACTAACTGACAAGGATGTGGCAAAATAATGGTAGTATTTTTCCTTGTTCATTACTAGAGGTCATGTAAAAGTGTTTATTCCAGATGCGGCTTTTAAATGCAATCAATGGTATGCAGAATATTTATCTGTACCAGTTTATATAAAATATTGACTGTTATGATTATATTAAAGACAGGTACTGAATAATTGCGGCTTTTTCCGAAAAAGATGTCTAGATATTATTTACTTTTTCTTAAAAAGACGTCTTTTAGTAACGTTTCTCGTATCTTACAACAAAACAGGTAAAAGTCAAAACAAGCTTAGTTCACGGACATATTTTCTAAATTTATTTATTTGTGTGTTGGTATTTTTGAAAAAAAACTGAAAATAAACTTTTACTCCAAAAGAACCAGCAGCCAAAATATCACATAGGTAGGTACTTGATTTAGTTAACGTTTCGAAAATTAATGTACAGGGTGTAACTTTAAGTGGGGGTCAGTTTTTTAGGGATAATAGTACGTGTTTCCCTGAATACGAATCTGAAATTCTTTTTTTTTAATCAAATAAATGGTCGAGTTATAATTAGTTTTTTTCTAAAATGCACTTTATTACTTATGTTCGCTGCCACTATAATATTCATGTACAATACATGAATTGTAGGCAACCTACAGTGCATGTGAAGGGAGATAGTGCGGGTCAACGGTGATGAAGCGAAGGGCGTCAGTTGTTAATCCGGATTTGGAAACAGTACCAGTAACTATGAATTTGAATGTTTTTTAACGTTGGACGCCATTAACAGACTATTTATTTTTGTGTATTTCATTTATCATTACTGATTATTGCTTGAGTTTTTTGCTAGGTTACTTGTTAAGTATTGTTGTGACTAAAGCGCCCCGTTATTTGAGGTTACACTAGCTTGTCCAGCGGCGGGGTACGAAAATTGATAAAAATTTGAAAAAATAAACTATTGATAAGTATGTATTTCTAAAAGTCAAGGAAACCTCTGCATAAACATGACCCCCACTCAAAGTTGCACCCTATATATTGGTTTTAAAAACTACAACTCAATTTTTTTTTTCAAAAGTTGAAGAAAATAAATAATAGAGAACAGGAAGTGCGAGGTCATCCAATTCGTGACTTATTTTCTAAATGTTTTAAAGAAAACAAGATAAAACTTATATTAAAAAGTACGTTTTGTTCTAAGATCTAAGATTCGAGAGTAAATCGGAAATTTTGTTTTACATTAACGCTATGAAAAACAAACATATTTGTAAAATAAGTTTGTACACAAAAACGATATAGAGGTAAAAAAACAGCAATTTTTTATCGATAAAAGCTTTTAAAAGTATCTGCATTCTATCCTAAGTTACAAAGTAGTTGTATAACTAACACTTCTAAGCTAATAAGTTGTAGGTGTAGCAATTACGGTTTTTTAGGTTAACGCCAAATGATTGCATTTGCATTTATCAGCAATGTTTAAAATTACAGAGAGATCCAGAATGATTATCCGATTGATGGACGCAGCCTGTTGCTAATTTCCATCTGCTAAAATTGATTCCTTTCGGATGTCAATTAGAATTTTAAAATTCGACCGCCCTTGACGTTTTGTAGAATGGCGTTGAGCATTTCTGCCATTTTTTACATTTTTTTTCTTATATACATTATGCCTTTAGAAAACTGTATTTTTCAATACTTTGCAAGTTTTACAAAGTCCTTGCACTACTAGTTCGTAGACTAGTCGAATGCTTAAAATAAAATCGCTAACATTTCCAAAATCAAATTCCCACGAAGAAGGTAGGTACCTATATTTGATATAAATAATTTTGGAAGATGTGCTACAAATAATTGAAATCGGCTACAGTTACTAATAAATCTTTTATAATACTAGTATCAAAATTTATATTTTAAATTTAGTTTATCTGTTTTCATAGCTAAAGATAAGACCACTTGCTTCCAACTTCGATACACATACTCTCAAAGTTTAATAAAATAATAGCAATTTCTTTTAATAGTATTATTTTTTCAAAAATTTGGCCTACGCCTACTGAATTATGTGATAGTTTTCGTAATATTTTGAGTAATTAACATTTAAGGTCGATAATGTGGAACTTGAGAGACGGAGACTGCTCCACCTTTTTTGAAAATGAGGCTGGAAGCGCAGTGACTGTCAATGGAGAACGATATCGAAAGCTGCTATTAATTTTTTTTGGCCTCATTTGGATGGCATGGTTCCAGCAGGATGGTGCCACCTGCCATACAGCACGTGAAATTATCCACTTATTATGGTATAACTTTTCATGCATTTTCAAACATTTCAGTAAAAAATAATGACATATCATTTTGATTTGCACTAATGAATTTTTGTTTTTAATTTTTAATGAGTTGTTTTTGAAAATTTAAAATAAAATAATTAGGCCGGAATCACTTATAAAATCTATTTGCAGGAGGACTCTTAAGTATCCACCACTTAGAGTGTGCCCATAATGATTCGGATAATATCTTTCGGAAAATAAACCCTCTCTAAAAGAGGCATTTAGCGTTGATTAGTAGTTATATGCCGAGTCATTATAACGCCCATATAATTTTTGGGACCCTAAGTGGGTGACTAAGCAGTTTGGGGCAAATCAGAATTGATACTTTTTACAAGAAGAGGAAATTGTTTGATTGCTGTGATTTAATGAGTGTTATGACACGTAACAGTACTTTGCAGATATCAAGTGGAACAATTTAATAACATTTTTTGCGGATTCCTAGTATCAAATAATGAATAATGCAGTGCCGGCTGGTCAACGATTAATGCTGTGATATCGTTTTTTGAGGAACGATTCAAACAGATTTTGCATTACATATACCGGGTGTTCCACATAAAAGTCCTCAACCTCGTATCTTGGCAACGGAAAGATATTTTGATTTTGAAAAAATCAGATGATAGAGCTCATCGATGGCTTTGTCAAGGTGTAACTTGATTTTTTTTCTGAGCAAATTGGAGATAGCGCTGAGAAATTTTGCGTTGGCAGGAAGTTTGCAACAAAATTTATCCGATATTTTGTTCAATTCTAAACAATTTTTGTCAAATGACTATTTTTCAGAAATGTAATAGTTTCAGATATATCGGGCTCTTCAGTCGGTGAGACCCAAACTCAAGCGTATTTTAGAGTTTCGAATTATTACCTTACACAGTGAAACAATAATTATCCAAGTCAATTTAACAGTTTTTTTAAGGAATAGTGAAATAAAAATATATATTTCTGTAAAATATGGCGAGTGTTTCTAAAATACCTTATTCTCTTTGTATGATAATTCATAATTATTTGGCGTCCTTAAAATCCCCGGAATACCAAATTTCATAAAAATATTTCGCACCGTTTGGAAATTTTCGTAAAAATTATATTTAAAAATTTTTATTTTGTCGCTCTGTATCTCAAAAACAAGAGGAGATAGACATATAGTTCATAAGACAAAACATTCTTATTTTTTGTCGTACTACCACACCCTGAATTTACGGGAGGTCTTTCTGAAACACCCTGTATAAAAAGGAAAATTAATTTAATTTATTACAGCAGTTATCACTTACGGACAGCTGAGTATTTGGAGGTATTCTGGTCTAATTAAACTACACTTTTTTGTTAAAGTAACAGAATTATTTTTTTACGAATTAGATCAACTAAGCCTCATATAAAACTCAACACCTATTAGGATGTAACCCTTTAAATTTAATTTTGCGCCTCGACAATCATTACGTCTGGGTGAACAGAGACTTTTTAATAGAGGTACGACGACGGTGTAAATAGTAAAAAATATTTAATTTAGTTGAAAGTTTAGCAAAAGAGCGAGGTTAATTTGTATTAGAATATCCCAAATATTAGGGTGTCCATAACTTACGACGTAAATTGTGTAAACAATTAAAATCCATAAGGAGCAGTGCATTTTTGTGACATGCAAGTATATCTTTTTTAGAGCAAGGTTCTCTCAAAATTTTAATACAACAGAAATATTTGGCGAAAAAGGAAATACTACTTAAGGTGTTCTAAGTAACACTTTTTTGTTTGTTTGGGTCGAATATATCTCCTGTCATAACAATGGCAGTGGATACTTCTGTACATTTTGCCACAAAGTTAGGGCAAGTTAAAGAGAAAAAAAGTAATTTCATATATAATTTTATGTACAATTTATTTTAAAACTAACTGTTTGTTAATCGCTTCTAAATCTACACTTACCTTCTTCTGAAAGAGAACTTTATTTTGAGCGTGAGTGAGGTATAACCTATAAAGTATGTCATATCTTAAGTTCCACTATTACTCATTTAAGATGTGACATATAAATAAGTTACTATTAGTCTCACCTACAGTGGCTCTATACAAGACAGTGGCGACAATAGCGACTATACTCCGCCCATCCGCCATGTTGCATCCAATGTCAAATTAAAAGTAACTTTTATAAAAAGTAAATTAAGTACAATAGTATTTTTCTTATAAATTTTACGCACGGATTTTAAACAAATAACCTACCTTGGAAAGTGATTTTAAATAATGTATGAATGTAGAATCTAGTTGTGCAATAGGGGAGCATAAATATATAATAATAGCAACTATTGGTTGTTATTTTATAGACAAGTAAAATTAAGCACACGTACATTACACAATTAAATTTATTAGGTCTATATTACAAAAACAAATACTTAATACTAGTGATAGTATTTGTTACAATAAATGTTCAGCAACACTTACTTGCAAGCTTTTTTCATGCTTTTTGGCATTTTTTGGAAGCTATTTTTAATCGGATTATAATAAATCTTTTAACAATTTTATTTTTGATCAGATGACAATTTGGTACATCTAAATTTAAACCAGACATTTCAATTCAGAAAAACTAAACTTAAGTTTTGTGAAGATATAATCGCAAAAATGTTTGTAAAAATACTTTCCATCTGCAAGAAGAAACAAAATACCGCTTCATTACAGAAAAGTTCTCTAAATCTCTTAAATGCGCTAAATTTTAAAAATGTTTTATAAATCGGCGTTTTAGAACCAACAGCATGTACACAGTTTGTGCAAGTTTTTGATGTTTTAATGATACTTTGAGCAATATATGCGCACACATTATAAAGAGAATTTAATTAGAGTAAATGCCAGTAGCAAATAACAGTAATTCCACAAATAATCTTTAATTTTATATCCCTTAGCACAGAATACCCAATATTGTATCACTAATATTCACCTAGCTAAAGATAAGACCACTTGCTTCCAACTTCGATACACATACTCTCAAAGTTTAGTAAAATAATAGCAATTTCTTTTAATAGTATTATTTTTTCAAAAATTTGGCCTACGCCTACTGAATTATGTGATAGTTTTCGTAATATTTTGAGTAATTAACATTTAAGGTCGATAATGTGGAACTTGAGAGACGGAGACTGCTCCACCTTTTTTGAAAATGAGGCTGGAAGCGCAGTGACTGTCAATGGAGAACGATATCGAAAGCTGCTATTAATTTTTTTTGGCCTCATTTGGATGGCATGGTTCCAGCAGGATGGTGCCACCTGCCATACAGCACGTGAAATTATCCACTTATTATGGTATAACTTTTCATGCATTTTCAAACATTTCAGTAAAAAATAATGACATATCATTTTGATTTGCACTAATGAATTTTTGTTTTTAATTTTTAATGAGTTGTTTTTGAAAATTTAAAATAAAATAATTAGGCCGGAATCACTTATAAAATCTATTTGCAGGAGGACTCTTAAGTATCCACCACTTAGAGTGTGCCCATAATGATTCGGATAATATCTTTCGGAAAATAAACCCTCTCTAAAGAGGCATTTAGCGTTGATTAGTAGTTATATGCCGAGTCATTATAACGCCCATATAATTTTTGGGACCCTAAGTGGGTGACTAAGCAGTTTGGGGCAAATCAGAATTGATACTTTTTACAAGAAGAGGAAATTGTTTGATTGCTGTGATTTAATGAGTGTTATGACACGTAACAGTACTTTGCAGATATCAAGTGGAACAATTTAATAACATTTTTTGCGGATTCCTAGTATTAAATAATGAATAATCTTGTGCCGGCTGGTCAAAGATTAATGCTGTGATATCGTTTTTTGAGGAACGATTCAAACAGAATTTGCATTACATATACAGGGTGTTCCACATAAAAGTCCTCAACTTCGTATCTTGACAACGGAAAGATATTTTGATTTTGAAAAAATCAGATGACAGAACTCATCGATGGCTTTGTCAAGGAGTGCAACTTGAATTTTTTCTGAGCAAATTGGAGATAGCGCTGAGAAATTTTGCGTTGGCAGGAACTTTGTAACAAAATTTATCCGATATTATGTTCAATTCTAAACAATTTTTGTCAAATGACTATTTTTCAAATATGTAGTTTCAGATATATCGTNTCAGAAACTACTAAAGATATGATAAATCTGACACCACGTTCTCGAGCTCGATTTTCATGGCAAACTCGACTGTCAAATCAGAAATTTGTTATCTTCATTTGTTTCTCAGTTACAGGGCGTTTCTCGTTATTGTGACACTTTTGAACATGTCCGTATCTCAGCTGTTAAATAAGTTAGAGTTAAAGTGAAAACTGCTCAAGACTAATTCTTTGGCGTAGAATTGAATGCCGGTATTAGATTTTTAGTAGGTCTTAAGATTAAGGAGTTATGACCCAAAGTTATATTTTTTTAAATGGAAATCATAGCTGGTCATGACCTAAAAAAAGGAGATTTTTTTTTGCTTTTCAGCAATATATCACATGCTATAGTTATTTTTCCAAACACAGAATATACGGGGTGTTTTATATATAAATTCTATCCTTTTTACAATTTAATATGGCTAGGCTATGAAAATACATACAAAACTGTAATTCTTACTTTTACAAAACTCATCTGTTGTAAAAATATGACGTTTATTTAAAATATATATTACAGATAATGAAAGACAGTTTTCAAATTTTTATTCCACTTCAACTGAAACAATATTAAACGTAAATTAAACAATAGTACCCAAGTACCTACATCAATAAAAACTTTCAAAAATGATAGCTAAATGTTCAAATTGCCTGTCTCTCAACTATCACACATTTCACGCATCTTCTGCAACGCTTCGGGTAGCATTCATTTAAAATGTATATTTGAAATACATATTATTAAAAGGAATTTTAAATATAATGTCATTTAGAAAACCCCAAAGGAAAAAGTCCAACGGACTCAAATCAGGTAACCTAGCTGGCCATCTGATCGGTCCGTTTGTTCCTATCCACGTATCTCCTAAAATTTCGTTAGTATTATATTATCACACGAGTATATGTTGTGCATTTAAAATAAATGTCATATTTTTACAACAGATATGACTTTTGTAAAAGTAAGAATTATAGTTTTATAATATTATAAAAATAAAGATGCATTATTACATGACTGCATAAATATTTAAATCTCGTATTCCTGCATAATAGCACGATTTGTTGCTATAAAATATGGCACTCAGTATTCATAATGATAAGGATTCGTCGCATGGTAACATGAATGCCAGTTTTATTGTTGAAACGATCCTAAATTAACTCGATAGTTTACTAGTTAGTTACTAGGAACTCGACAATGCGTTAGCTGTCATAAAATTTCTAAAAATTTGCCTTTATCTATTTTGTCCAATTTTTGATAATTACGATGTGGTGTACATGGTGCTACATGCTACATTCCAAGCATTGACTAAGAACGAAAGCAATATGACATATATATTCTATTTTATTCAACATCTTTTAAAGTTCCCTACAAGATACTTGTCAAACTGAGATTTCTAATACATTATGTTAAATTTGAGCATGGCATTACCTTTAACCTAATGGAAATATGACCATTAGAACATGTCATAAATGTAATGCCTTGAAAGAGATTTAGTTTTCAGCAACTGACTAATTTTACTGAAGTTTCTTTGACACACTTTACGGTATGAAGGCGATATCTTTCTTAGAATAGTAAAGAAAAAAACCAATCAAATCGTATATTTTATATGATTTAATATCCAGAATATTAATTAAGTATTTCGTTATAGGGATTTTCAACTGCTCTTTCGTTTCTATAATATTAATCGGCAGTAAAATTCAATCGATTTTTTATCTTCAGTCAAGTTAACAATCATGTCACTTTATTAAGTTTTTTTAAACGGCACCCATAAAAGTATGGCTTCATTTAATAGCATACTTTTTTTTTAATTCAAAAATGTACCTATGGTTTATCATATCTACCTTTTTCCAATTTAGTTTTCCCGCATACTCAAAAAGTAGTGTAGATATATTACAGCTGATTTTTCCTTAAATTCTTTAGAGAAATGCAGAATAATGAAGTTGAAATAGAATACACATGTATGTTAATTTTCTTTATATGCTCGCACTATAGTAAGTAGACTATTAATACATGGTTTTTAAGGAGGTAAGTGGATTTTACCGTAGAAAAGTTGCTATGGACAACGGGAGGTAAGTGAGGTAACTTTACCTCTCTATGGAAAAAAGCTATTTCGAGTTATAAATGCATATTTTATAAACAAAGAATTAGAAATATCTGATGAACATTACATTTTATTAATTATTATGAATGAATATTTGTAGTTATTACATTTAGTAACATTTATACAATTAACTGATCCATTAAAACAGTGATGTACTACTAGAACCTGGAGTTGAAGTGTCATTGTAAAGAATTCTATTGGCTATTTCATTTTTGTTACTTAAACTGTCAGCAACATAATTTTCTGCAATTGTGGCTGATTTCCACCCACAATGTCTTTTGCTTGCTAATGCATCAACTCCTGTATTACCCAGAAACGTTGCCGATATTCTGCGGAATGAACGGCCTGTATATGTTTCAGGATGTTCTAGTTTCAAAAACTGTACAATCTTATTAGGAATCATAGAAAGGGTATTCTTGCCGACAGGTTGGTTGTAACATCTACTTGGTTGATAGCGCATAAAAAAGCCTGAGATTTCAGTTTTAATTTCCAATCTAATCTTGGTATATTTCTTGAGAATTTCTGGGTGAGAAACAGAACCCAGACGAGAAGTAATTGTAAACGTACGTGACATACCATTTTAGAATCTGGAATTGTAACTACAATAATGTCATCGAAATTTTTGAAATTGACGTTGTCCAAAGTAAGTTTGCATAATCATCAGAACGGCATGCTCCTGCAATGCCTAAGACCAGGGGTCGGCAAGTAATTTTAGGTGGGGTCCGGATACTTTTGAAAATTTTTAACGAGGTCCAGAAAAAAAATTCATATTTCTTATTTTTATTTTTAATTGGACTCAAATTTAATCTGCTTACTAACCATTAAGAACTCAAAACACACACAATTGTAAAATACTAGAAAAAATGATAAAATTGGCACTTAAACGTAAAAAACATTTTTTAAATAATTTATTTGAGTAATTTATAATTTCAAAAAATTTTTGGCGGTCCAGTATTTTACCTTCCGCGGTCCGGACCTGGACCGCGGTCCGCCAGTTGCCGACCCTTGCCCCAGACCGTCACTACCTTTATTAGCAAATATGTGTTATCGGGTGCCTGAACGAGAAAATCGTTGACTTGTTCTCCTGTAAAAACGTTTGACTTTTTAGGTTTATAGCCGTCATTCTTACGTTTCAAAAATGCTCTCAGCTTAGAGTATTTTGATATATCCATGTTCTCCTCTATGAAAATAGTTGATTTAATCATTCGCTCCACAAACTCGCCGGTGACTTTAAAGTTTTTGACTTCTCCATGAAATATGCTAGCAGTGACATTTAAGAAACACCAGTATTTTTGTTCTGGCACAATTCTTTGATATTTCTATATGCTCGTCCGTAGCGCACTTTCGACTTTTCGGGCAATAAAATTTCGCAGGTAGCATTTGCTGCACTTTCTATTTGAAAATCGCTGATTTAGAAATAATAATTCAAAACCAGCAAAACCTGCAACTTTTATGTAGCTTTGTTTATAAACACCTTACAATTAGAAGCGACAAAATCCAAACAACCAAGGCGACTTTGCAAGNTTGGGTCATAACTCCGAAATCTTAAGATCTACTAAAAATCTAATACCGGCATTCAATTCTACGCTAAAGAATTAGTCTTGAGCAGTTTTCACTTTAACTGTAACTTATTTAACAGCTGAGATACAGACATGTTAAAAAATGAGACAGTAAGGAGAAACGCCCTGTAACTCGGAAACAGATGAAGATAGCAAATTTGCGATCTGACAGTCGAGTTTGACATGAAAATTGAGCTCGAGAACGTCGTGTCAGATTTATCATATCTTTAGTAGTTTCTGAAATACCCTGAATTCCCATCGAAAATGGACCAGCCTGTACAAGGCTCTTGCAAATACAATTTTGTAAAAAAAAATCAAACGCGGCAGTTCGAAGGTGATTTAAAAATATACTTCTGCACGGCACCGGAAACTGGTCTCAATCTCTGATCTCAATTGAAGACCAAAGAGCTAGGCAGTATACACTAGGTTCGGTAGCTGCGCAACAATTCGGCATTGAAATATTTGAAAAACTTGTTCCCATATTTATTTATCCATACCCATATACATGGTCAAACTAAACGTGAAGGTAGAAATGTATACGCCCAGTTGAAGCGCACAAACACAGCTGCACTGGGCGACCGGCCATAAATTTCAGTTATTGACAAATTGCCTAGCAGTGCACTGCGGCAATGCCGAGCAGTAATATATTTTAATGAAAATGCAAATGTTTTCTGATATATCATAACATCAACATAATAAAATTGTTTGAGGACATAAATAATTAAAATATGTTGTTCGCCAAATGAACATATACCTAATAGAAATAAATTTTCTACACATTATATACAAATTATTATATTGTGTAAAGTGTAGTAAAAATTGAACGGATGTAAGGGTTTTAAATACTACAACTAATTTTTTTCTCGGAAACTATAAAGATTACATTTTTTTTACGATTTTGACTCCATTTTTCATGACGTATTTCAAATCTCAATTTCTCAAATTTTTTCGGATAAGTTGTGAATCATCCTGTGGATATCCAAATAGCCTATGGATGAAGAATAATTACATTATGTCTTACCTAACCCATCAACAAATTTATCACATAACATTGCTTTATCTAAGTTAAAGGGTAGGTTTAATAGTTTTTATTACTATAATAAGAAAAAATAAAGATGCATTATTACATGACTGCATAAATATTTAAATCTCGTATAATCTCGTGCATAATAGCACGATTTGTTGCTATAAAATATGGCACTCAGTATTCATAATGATAAGGATTCGCAGCATGGTAACATGAATGCCAGTTTTATTGTTGAAACGATCCTAAATTAACTCGATAGTTTACTAGTTAGTTACTAGGAACTCGACAATGCGTTAGCTGTCATAAAATTTCTAAAAATTTGCCTTTATCTATTTTGTCCAATTTTTGATAATTACGATGTGGTGTACATGGTGCTACATGCTACATTCCAAGCATTGACTAAGAACGAAAGCAATATGACATATATATTCTATTTTATTCAACATCTTTTAAAGTTCCCTACAAGATACTTGTCAAACTGAGATTTCTAATACATTATGTTAAATTTGAGCATGGCATTACCTTTAACCTAATGGAAATATGACCATTAGAACATGTCATAAATGTAATGCCTTGAAAGAGATTTAGTTTTCAGCAACTGACTAATTTTACTGAAGTTTCTTTGACACACTTTACGGTATGAAGGCGATATCTTTCTTAGAATAGTAAAGAAAAAAACCAATCAAATCGTATATTTTATATGATTTAATATCCAGAATATTAATTAAGTATTTCGTTATAGGGATTTTCAACTGCTCTTTCGTTTCTATAATATTAATCGGCAGTAAAATTCAATCGATTTTTTATCTTCAGTCAAGTTAACAATCATGTCACTTTATTAAGTTTTTTTAAACGGCACCCATAAAAGTATGGCTTCATTTAATAGCATACTTTTTTTTTAATTCAAAAATGTACCTATGGTTTATCATATCTACCTTTTTCCAATTTAGTTTTCCCGCATACTCAAAAAGTAGTGTAGATATATTACAGCTGATTTTTCCTTAAATTCTTTAGAGAAATGCAGAATAATGAAGTTGAAATAGAATACACATGTATGTTAATTTTCTTTATATGCTCGCACTATAGTAAGTAGACTATTAATACATGGTTTTTAAGGAGGTAAGTGGATTTTACCGTAGAAAAGTTGCTATGGACAACGGGAGGTAAGTGAGGTAACTTTACCTCTCTATGGAAAAAAGCTATTTCGAGTTATAAATGCATATTTTATAAACAAAGAATTAGAAATATCTGATGAACATTACATTTTATTAATTATTATGAATGAATATTTGTAGTTATTACATTTAGTAACATTTATACAATTAACTGATCCATTAAAACAGTGATGTACTACTAGAACCTGGAGTTGAAGTGTCATTGTAAAGAATTCTATTGGCTATTTCATTTTTGTTACTTAAACTGTCAGCAACATAATTTTCTGCAATTGTGGCTGATTTCCACCCACAATGTCTTTTGCTTGCTAATGCATCAACTCCTGTATTACCCAGAAACGTTGCCGATATTCTGCGGAATGAACGGCCTGTATATGTTTCAGGATGTTCTAGTTTCAAAAACTGTACAATCTTATTAGGAATCATAGAAAGGGTATTCTTGCCGACAGGTTGGTTGTAACATCTACTTGGTTGATAGCGCATAAAAAAGGGTGAGATTTCAGTTTTAATTTCCAATCTAATCTTGGTATATTTCTTGAGAATTTCTGGGTGAGAAACAGAACCCAGACGAGAAGTAATTGTAAACGTACGTGACATACCATTTTAGAATCTGGAATTGTAACTACAATAATGTCATCGAAATTTTTGAAATTGACGTTGTCCAAAGTAAGTTTGCATAATTCATCAGAACGGCATGCTCCTGCAATGCCTAAGACCGTCACTACCTTTATTAGCAAATATGTGTTATCGGGTACCTGAACGAGAAAATCGTTGACTTGTTCTCTTGTAAAAACGTTTGACTTTTTAGGTGTATAGCCGTCATTCTTACGTTTCAAAAATGCTCTCAGCTTGGGGTATTTTGATATATCCATGTTCTCCTCTATGAAAATAGTTGATTTAATCATTGAGTATTCGCTTCACAAACTCGGCGGTGACTTTAAAATTCTTGACTTCTCCATGAAATATGCTAACAGTGACATTTAAGAAACACCAGTATTTTGTTCTGGCACAATTCTTTGATATTTCTATATGGTCGTCCGTAGCGCACTTTCGACTTCTCGGGCAATAAAAATTCGCAGGCAGCATTTGCTGCACTTTCTATTTGAAAATCGCTGATTTAGAAATAATAATTCAAAACCAGCAAAACCTGCAACTTTTATGTAGCTTTGTTTATAAACACCTTAGAAATGACAAAATCCAAACAACCAAGGCGACTTTGCAAGATTTCGAATAATGTCAAAATTAATTGATAAAGAAATGTCAAAAAATAAAACCTAATTTTTATTTCATGAACCATAAAGAACTGTGGGAGCAGATAAAATGTTATACACCACGCAGCAGTTAAGTATAATTTACCTCCTTTATGGTGTAAATAACTATTTATATACTGTTATTATACTAATTATTTTAGTCCTTTTGCAATATCGTTATGGTCCCACAACAAAAAAAAACAAAAATAAAAATAAAAAGTGAATATATGTATTTAATATGATTACAAACATCTACAAAACACCTTAATGGTACTGTAAAAATAAACAATCTTATTTCCTGTAGAATTATTCCACTATTCTATTTATTATGTTATATTTTGTCAATTTGAGTTTTCCTCTTCATACTTAAATAAAATTGCATAGAAAATACGATTTTGACATATATTACTATTATATTACTTCACTATTCGTGTAAGTTGCGATATTTAGCTTGAAATAATTCATTAAAAATGTCAATTAAACACATTTAAAGGCACTTAAAAGAAAAACACCGTTCGTTAAAATAACAAACACGTCGACGATGTGTTGTCCCCCCTTAACATAGATTAATAATTAATACTAACAAACCTTAATTTCAAAAGTGGAGTAAATTTTTGCCCACTGTAAATAAACACTACACATACCTACTTACCTACGGACCTATTTCATATAGCCTGTGCTTGAAATTTAAAACGTACATCGTGTGAACTTAATAAAATTCATTTATTTCAGATATTGCATCTTAACATCCCGTAAAACTCATATTAAAGCGTAAAGCAATGCAATATTCATGCAGTCGCTAGAAATGGCATAATTTGATATCCATTTAATAAAATTCCCATCACAATTTGCATGACAGTTCTAAGATCACGTCCTTTGCCCACGCTTGTACGACGTTTTCCACTACCCACGGACATTGTTCCAGTCGAAATGGTTGCTCAATTTATTTGCAAATGGTCTATTAATAGACTGTATTACATTATGACATTTCTAATATTGCATTCATGTTATGTGCTCTTTAATTCGAAAAAATGTTTTATGAATAGTTTTACAAGGCGAAAAGTTACCAGTCGGAAATGAGAACGGTGAACTTGTTTGCCAGCTTACGATACTTTATACAATAAATGAATAACAAATAATTTCTTGTTGACGATTAAACCCAAAAACGTACTACTAGAAATATGGTCTGTACTATTTATTTGTGAAAAAAATATAAAATTAAATAAAATAGTATTTTCTTGGTAACTATCATTAAAATTTTGTTTGCAATAACAACTACTACAAATTTTATTTCTACAGCACTCTTTGTAACAACTGAATAATGTATTATCTCTATAAAAATATAAAAACAAATTTGTTCTGGATTTTCATCTTTAAGTTGGCAAATGAGAATATGTAAAAAAAAACATAAAAAATTAGTGTCTGGTGATTCTGCTGACGAATGATATTGGTTTTCTTGACTTATTTCGTATATTGAGCAAAATACATTTTTCGTCTGTTCATTTTCCTTATGCCATATATTGATATATTGATAAGTTCTTGATTTATACATAATTTATATTTAACTGCTTATATCCACATTAATATTGTAACAAAATTTAGAAATGTACAATCCAATATAACGTCTATGGCCAAAAATAATAATAAACAGTCTTATCTCCAGACGTAGACAAAAAATGACCGTAAAACTGAATGAACTGCGATCCCCGTTTGTTAACAATTCCATATTTATTTTGTTGTTAGTCATATAACTTTTTCTTCTTTAACCTATTTCAATTCTCTCTTATGTGTTACGAAATGCCAATGGTGGGAAATGGTCCACCCAGTATAATGACGAAATAAATAATGAGGATCTTGAAAGTTTCGAAAACTACTTTTTAACAATATTGACACGCATCAAAGAGAAACTTCATCTACAATAAAAAAAATTCGATTTTCCAAATTCAAAAACTGCCATTATAGCTCTATCATATACTTTGTAAACATAAAATATTCGGTAGATTATTCTAGGTGTAAAATTGTAGATCGTTAAACTTCGATTTGACTATTTATAAAGGAGAGAAACATTGACAAATAAATAATTAACAAACATGCTCGAGGAAATGGATTCAGTGAGGTTTAATATAATAGTCCTGGAAATCAAGGGTTCCCCCTCTAAATTCTTTCGGATAGAACCAATTGACGTGAAAAGTAGACAATAGCTCAAGAAACAAAAATTATATAGTGCCGATGAGCTCTCTTGCCGAGGAGGTGGAAGCCACCCCTTCTAGAGAGTGAAGTAAAATATTGAAAATAACCCCAGGAATCCATAAAGCAGTCAATTTTAAGCAAAAAGTATCTTACGAACATTTTTCGATAAGTCAATATTTTCTGAGTTATTGGTGATTGAAAATGTACATTTTTTATTAAAAAAAAGACATTTTTCATTAGTTTTTCTCGAATAACTCGGAATATAGACATTCTATGAAAAAAAAAAAACATCACGAAGAGAATGAAGCTTATAAAAAAAGAACAAGATTGAGTATTTTTTCATTTATGTAGGTGCAATAGGTGCTGAGATACAGATGGTTGATGATAATTTCGTGTTTGCCAGAAACTAAATTGAAAGCATTTAACTTAAAATAATTTAAAAAAATTCTGTTTCAAAAAAAATGCACAGAACATTTTTTAAAGTACCTATTTTAAAAAATCTTTAAAATGAACTTGACTAAGTCATTTGTATAAAAATTAAAAGTTATGATCAAAATAAAACTGTTCGCTTTTTCGGAAAAGAGTACAAAAATTGATGAATTTTTAACGAGATTTAAAATTAAAGGTAATTCTTCTACAATTTACATTTTTTATGTGTTAAAAATATATTATACAAGTTTAAGCGGTTTAGAATGTATATTTTTGAAAATATTAGATACGTTTTGATTGAAAAAAATTAATTCCAAAAAAATAACATAGGTACATAATATATTTGAAAAGTTTAGATTTTTTTTCACACAACATTTTGCTTTTTTTTATTTGTGTAAGATAGAAATTAACAGAGATGTCGCTGCTGGAAGTTTGCAGTAGAAGGCGAAGGTCATGTTTTTCAAACCCTTTAACCTCAAAATTCTCAAAAAAAATAACGCGTTAAAAAATATTTAATTTTACAGTACTTTTAGCTGTCGAATATTTCCGTAAAATCGTTTTCGGATTGTCTTAATAGCTTTAAAATTAAGGAAGTTATCGTTAAAAAAACCAACGGTACCTTACCGCCAATAATATATAAAGACGAGGAGGAAGAAAACGACAGTGGCGATGATGTAGATATATAACTATTTTAATATACAATTTATTATATAATTATTAATTATAGAATACCTTCACCTTTTCCCTTTAATCTTTTAATAATTCTACTTATCAACTTTAAATGTATAAAATTGTTTTTATTTGTATAATGAAGGGTGGATTTTTAAGAAACCCAGTAATCTGATAATCACTATAGAAGGGCATTATAATTCATTTTAAATAATTTAAAAGCCATTTTTTTATATTTTGTCATTGGGGGAGTTTTTTAAGTGTTAAAACAATGCGATAAATTATAAATTGTATTATAAACAGGTAAAAGAATTTGATTTATCCTGTTTGTACTATAAAATCATTTCAAACTGTTAAAAACTTTTTTTTTCATATTTCGTCATTAGAGGTAGTTTATTAAGGGTTGAAATATTGTAATAAATTATTTATAATACCATAAACTATTGAAAAGATTTCTATCTATAATATATGCGCTATAAAAATATTTTAAGGTCAAAGAAACTATTAATTTTATATTTTTATCATTAAGGGTCATCGAGGGTATCATTTTAAGGGTTGAAACTTTATAAAAATAACGTAAATTATAACCTATAACATAAAACAATGTTTATTCGATATATTATTATTATTTTTTATATTTACTNATGGTACATCGGCCGTTACGTGAGAGCGATAAAGTAAGTCATAGAAATCGGTGCAATAGACAAGAATGGTTACATTGAAGACGTTTCATAATCTGAATAGTCACTCCCACTTCTAACCCGAAACGAGCGTTACTAATCAGATTATGAAACGTCTTCACTATAGCCATCCTTGTCTATCGCACGGATTTATTTACTTTACTTTGTCGCTCTCATGTAAAGGCAGATGGACCATGTGGATTTTCCAGCCCTGTATAACTTTTCATCGACAGGGTGAAATAAGCTTAATGCCAAATTTTCATAAAAATTAAAATGCCTTAAAAGAAATATAAACTGTCATATATTTATCTTACAAATTTTTAAATTTAAAATCATATTAATGGAAAAGGAAACCTTTTTAAACATAAACGAGATGATTTAGTGAATGCTTTTGTCCCCTTACTTAAATGTTTCACCAATCCTTGACTGTGCCTGTTGGTAAATTGGTTTAATTAATTAGTTACCATATTTTTCCAAGCTGGCAAAAATACCCATATAAACAGGGAAAACTTAACAACAGTATTTACATTTTTCATGCGTTTCACATTCAAGAATATTTAATCAACATAGAAATATTAATGATAACGATAATTAATGACTTTATTTATCCGACTTCACGTGACCATTGACGTGAATATAAAAATATTTAAAAACAAATTGTCACGAAGGGTATAAAGTTGATTTTTTAACTGTTTTCACACTATTTGTCGTATTATAGCCATATAATTTAAACTATACTTTTTTATAGAAGAACATAAGTTTCTGTTTTAAATATATATAGACAGATATAGGAGTAGTAATAATTTTTTGAAAAAATGTCACAAATTCACTGTATGTACATGAAATTTTGCTTATAACTCCATTCATATACAATATGTTTCAGGTATTAGGTTATGTAAACAGCCAAAATTATACAACCTGGGATGCAGAAAATACTCATACATTTGTAGAAACCGGTTTACATCCTTTAAACAAAGGAAGCGTTTGGGTAGCGATGTTAATAGAGGCGTAGCTAGGGGGGGCAGGGAAGATCCTCCAGTAATATCATCTAAGTCGCGGACTGCGTGACCTTTTTTTGTGTAGAATTTAATTAGAACCTGTTTAGGTTTTTTTAGAGGCTTCCATACAACTTGCAGCCCTGAGCCTGCCCCAAGCAAAAATCCTAGCTATGCCCATGGATGTCAAGAAGACGTATAATAGGGTTTATACTTTTCTACGAAACTATAAATGCTCAAAGATATCGAACAATTATTTTACAGCCATTTTTAGTACAATTACTTGATAACGAGTTACAAGTAGGTTACTACAGAATGTGGCAACTGTACATACTGCTAAAGCCACACTTCAATTTTTGAAGGAATTTTATGATAATCGATTTTAAAACAGCAATGCACAATATTGAAGAAATAGAAGCAGCATTATTCGAGAAATAAACAATGTAACAGAACAACTGAAAAATGTGTAAGAAAATACGCACAGGAGAGTAAATTTGTGCATAGCTAGTGAAGGACATAATATGTAATGTTTTTATCGCAAATATGACAATATGTATAACTTACTAATTTATGAGATTGAATTTATTTTATATTGCAGCGAAGAGCAACGGTTTGTAAATTAATGTAACTTTTCTGTAATGCTATTTTATCTATAATAAAAAGTAAACTGTCTGTTTATTTTACTCTGAACTTAAATAAAAAATAAAAATAATCTGTTACAGGTTCACATTTTTGCTTTCATAACAAGTTTGATAGTTTTCTTATTTCAACGAAAAAGCAAAAGCATGTTTAGGAAGCATCTAATACTAAATTATATGTATTAAGTTTAATATTGATAGTTCATGTCAATCAATTTTAAAAACAATTTTATTTAATTACATGTGACCCCTTCAATCACTCCACTGATGTTTAGGGATTCTCAGTTGATATTACCAATCATGAACGGTTGGTTGTCTGTGCTCGACGGTCATATGGTGTATAAACCTGTATAAGATCGACGGTAAAACCATTTGTTTTGTAAACGCAACGGATTGTTGGAGTATACACTGTATTTGTCAGCGAAGAAAGCAGAGACGTATTCAAAGAGGAAACAGAGATATATAAGTCAAAGGGTTGACGCTTGCCCACAAATTTTGACGTTTGAAGACTGTCAGAATCTAGGGAACAATGCGATCGACCCCCTTAAACCTGCCTAATTATGTATTTATCATTATTATTTATTCCATGTATTACTTTGGAATTATTTCTTTTTTAGGCACATTTTCCTAGATCTAGAAATTTATTATTAAAGTACTTCTCTCTGTTTTTCTATTACAGAAAATTCATAATATAAATATTTACGAGCCATGTGACTAGTAATTTTGTTTTTAATAGTAGTTTTATTTCCTTCACGTTATTAAAACAATAAGATGAATATTACGTGAAAACACAAAATTCTGTTCCACCGGATGGTGTAATTTTTCACGGCATTTTATTCCCCTAATCGTCGATCGTATAAGGTTTAGAAATTTTTTAGTTGATAGTGCCATTCGTTTAATGTTGGTTGCCTATGCTTGGCGGTCACGTGTCTTTTAATCCTTTATGAAAGCTCTTTACTAAATAAACCAGGATAAACAGGAATCCATGGCATGATGCTTTTGCTGTTAACAGATGTCACAATTAATAAATTAACTCTCCCTCTCCAAAAAATATATTTTATTCGTAAATTTAATTACATCCTCAGTTGAGAAATAATTTCTTAAGTAAAAGTTTTATTGTAATTTTATGGCAACAACCGAAAATGAGGCAAGCACCCTTTGGCAACTTTGGTATGCACGCACTAAATTTAACTAGGTAAAGGATTTGTGGTATAACAGGGTATTTCTTAAGTGGAGGTCAAAAATCCAGAGGCGTATTCTGTAGAAAAAAATAAGGGTTTTTTGTCATATAACTGTGGGGTCTTAGGACAGCCATTGTCCAGCTACAGCGTGTCAAACATTTAAAAAAAATCAGTTTTAACTTTTACTTTCTAAACCGCTTGAGATAATTTAACCAAATTCGATGTGCGTATTTCGTATGACAGTAGGTATGATACAAGAAAATACCAGCTTTAGAAACTTATCAATGGCGGAGGTGCAGGTATCATCGATCATTATTTGCCAAAAAATATACAGGGGATTCACAACTTATCCAAAAAAAATTGGGAATAGATGCGGCATGAGAAATGGAGTCAATATCGTAAAAAAAAATTTTGTAAAATCCTTATAGTTTCCGAGAAAAAAATTATTGAAGTTATAGTACATTCAACGACTACATAGCTGGACAACTGTAGTCTCTAGCGTCATTTGCAATGCGCGTGGAGAGCCACGTGGCCTCAGCGACTCCGAATACTGAAATCGTATTTTGCAATCGTCGTTGCAACAGTATTTACCTGTTATCTGTGGTGTTTACAATATTTTTTTAGTAGTTAGTGTCAAAAATGGGTAGTTAGTGTCAAAAATGGTTTGCGTGTATAGCAACTCGGAGTTGATGGATATCGTTTTAATTTATGGTGAAGCATTTGTGTTATGGTGAAGCAAGACAACATTTGTGTTAGTTCGTAGAAACTGAGTAAGACGGACCCAAATGTGTTTACACGTTGGTGGATAAAATTTTGAACAATTGTTGTAACATCGGATATGTCAAATGATTTTATTATTTAAAAACACAAATTAATTTTATTAATTAATAATTTAAAATTAATTAAGGCAGAATCAGTTGATTTTGCCGATATAAAATAGGTGCTATAAAATTCTATTTATTTCTTTCCTTGCGAAAGTTTTTTGACCTTTTTTTATCACACCGCTATGCCGGTCGCATTGTGCGAGGTCAGGTTTTACAGTGGACCAGTTTCCAGTGCCGCGCAGAAGTCTATTTTTAAATCATTTTCGAACTGCCCTTTTCGATTTTTTCATTACAAAATTGTATTTGTAAGGGTTCTCTGTACATCCAGATATTTTATTTTTTTTGAATAAGTTTTGAATATCACTTTGTATAATATTACAAATAAAATAGATCGTCATATGCACCATTGTTTCACTTCACTATTTGTTTCTTTACACTTTTTTTACTTTACACAAAATTGAGTTGTGTGCATCTTTAAGGAGACCATGCCAAACAATAATAACAAGAAGCCGTCATCTTATTTAATATTGTGTATTGTCAAATTAAGCTTATTTTTTTAAAATAATAAGTTTTAATAATGGCTTATGCCTATTGAAATGCTGAAATGGCCAAAATGGTTTACATTTATGGACTTGCAGATGGAAATGGTACTGAGGCTAGGAGAATTTATATGGAAATATTTCCAAATCAATCAACTCCAAATTCAAGGATGTTTAGAAATGTTTTCCAATTCCTGGAAGACCTTTGAGTGTTAGAACGCCTGAGGTGGAAGATGCTATTCTACAAGAAATTGAAGAGAACCCAAATACTAGTATTAGGAAGATCGCTGCAAATCTTAATGCGAATCATAAATTAGTTTGGTCCGTTCTGAAGCATCAACAGTTATACCCGTATCACGTACAAAGGGTTCAAGCCTTACTGCCGCAAAGCTATTTTGCTCGCTTACAATTTTGCCACTGGATTTTGCAAAAAATTGAACAAAATGTTGACTTTTCCAGAGATGCTATAATGAACTTCCACAATAAACATGTTTGGTCTGATGAAAACCCTTATGCCATAATGGAATTACGATTTGAACATCAGTTTTCTTTGAATGTATGAGTGGGTATTATTAGAAATTTTCTTGTTGGGCTTTACTTTTTACCAAGACCTTTAACCGGTGCCTCCTACAGACATTTTTTTGAAAACGTTTTACCTGAACTACTTGACGATGTTTCCTATGCGCTAAGCGAAAGAATGTGGTTTATGCATGACAGGGTTCCCCCACATTTTAGTTTGACTGCTCGTGAATTTTTAATGAAAGATTCGGTATTAACGTGATTGGACGAGGCACTCAAAAACCAGGTCGACCCCGGCCACCCAGATCACCTGATATGAACCCCATTGATTTTTTTGTTTGGAGACATCTCGATACATTAGTTTTCAAGGTTCACATTGAGGAGCACTTACGTCAACAAATAAGAGCTACTCCTGGAATTTTTGCATTTTGGCTGAAAGTGGCCATTTCCAACATGTTATAAATAAATCATAGTAAAGTAATTCTGTTGCTAATCAATTATTTTGTTATTATTTTAAGTAAAGTAATGAGTATCGTAAAAATGCACTTGATCAAATAAATCAAATTTATTGTTAATAAGTTTGGAAAACAAAAAAGCGTAAACAAATAAAAAGTGAAGATAATACAATTGCGCATATGATGGCCTATTTTATTTGTAATATTATACAGGGTGATACATTTTTTTTGGCAAATAATAATGATCGATAATAGCCACAACTCCGCCACTGGTAAGTTTCTAAAGCTGTTAATTTTTTGTCTCATACCTACTGTCATACTAAATATGCACACTGAATTTGGTTAAATTATCTCAAGCGGTTTAGAAATTAAAAATTAAAAACTGTTATTATTTTTAATTTTTGACACGCTGTAGCTGGACAATGGCTGTCCTAAGACGTCACATTTATATGTATAACAAAAAAACCCTTATTGGCCACAGAATACGCCTCTGGATTTTTTACCTCTACTTAAGAAACACCCTGTATAAAGCACAAATAGGTATATAATAATTATACAGTGTCCCCCTAAAGTCGCGCACAAATTCATTATTTGCTAAACAAAAGAAATTATTAAAAATTCCCGAAACAGGTCGATTTTTGAATTTAATTTACTATTTTTTCAAATAATAATTTAATATACAGGGTGACCTATGTTCGAGTAATGACGTCATCACAATTTTTTTAAATGGAACACTCACTTTTTTTCCAATTTTCGGATTGCCCTAACTGAGCTGACTCCAAAAATATACCACAAGTTGCTTCTAATTGTTACAGGGAGGACAACAATACCCAAATTACTTAACAAATACTAAATTTGTTTACAAATAAATAAACGTACTAAAAATTGAATCAAATCACATATCATTTTAAAATGTCATTATTTTTTGCTATAATTTCTTTGATGCTTTTTTAATTTTATTTGCCTGATAGAACGTGCTCGTGTATTTCTTGCAGGCAACCATTTTTAAATAGTTTGTTAAGATTGTACAAGTAAATCCATTTTGAATGATTCTTCCTTAAAATATTGAGTATTTTTGAATTAATTAAAAAACATGATTCTAAGTGAAACCGAACGGATTGAAATTCTTATGATGATCGGATATGGTGATAGAATTCGAACTCATGAGGAAGTTTGTGTTTTGTTTAATGAAATTCATCCCAATCGTCCACCAATAAATCGATCCACGGTTAGCCGAACTGAAGCAAAGTTTCGAAATCATGGTCATGTTAAAGATATGCCCAGATCTGGCCGACCGACTGTAGATGAAGAAGTGCAGTTACAAGCCCTTTTGACCATTCATGAAAACCCGCAATCCAGTCTGAGAGTCGTAGCAGATAATTTAGGAATGAGTGAAAGTACATTGAGTAGACTTCTTCACAGAAACAAGTATCATCCCTACAAAGTCCACTTAGTACAAGAATTATGTGACGATGATTTCGACAGACGCACAGAATTTTGCGAAATGATGATGGAAGAATGTCAGGCAGATCCGGATTTTGTGAAACGCATAATTTTCTCCGACGAGGCGTCTTTTTATTTGAATGGCACCGTCAATAAACAGAATTGTCGGTACTGGTCAGATCGCAATCCACATTGGATGATGGAAGCACACACTCAGCATCCCCAAAAGGTCAATGTTTGGGCCGGAATTGTTGGTAATCGAATTTTGGGGCCGTATTTCTTTGAAGGAAATTTAGATGGTGCAAGATATTTGGAATTTCTTCAGTTCCATTTAGTTCCTTCCTTGAGTGTTCTATTTCCAAATGAAGAAGATCCAGATTTGCCCAATGAAACCATTTGGTTTCAGCAAGATGGTGCACCACCGCACTATGCCAGCGCTGTTCGCCGCTATTTAGATGACGTGTTTCCTCATCGGTGGATTGGCAGAAGAGGACCTAAGGAATGGCCCGCCAGATCACCAGATTTAACACCGCTCGACTTTTTTCTTTGGGGTTATGTAAAAAGCAAAATATACGTCAATAAACCAAACAGTATTAACGATCTGAAGGAACGAATTCGGCAAGAAGTTCGAGCGATCCCGCCTGAAGTCATTGGGAATGTACAGCAAGAATTTACTTCCCGTCTGGCCCATTGTTTGGCAGTAAATGGTCAACAATTTGAACATTTAATTTAGGTGTTTCTGGTGATTTGATTCAATTTTTAGTACGTTTATTTATTTGTAAATAAATTTAGTATTTGTAAATAATTTGGGTATTGTTGTCCTCCCTGTAACAATTAGAAGCAACTTGTGGTATATTTTTGGAATCAGCTCAGTTAGGGCAATCCGAAAATTGGAAAAAAAGTGGGGTATTCCATTTAAAAAAAATTGTGATGACGCTATTACTCGAACATAGGTCACCCTGTATATTAAATTATTTGAAAAAATAGTAAATTAAATTCAAAAATCGACCTGTTTCGGCAATTTTTAATAATTTCTTTTGTTTACCTAATAATGAATTTGTGCACGACTTTAGGGGGACACTGTATATAAGAAATTGCCACAAGTAGGTAATAAAGTAAAAATATATAGCCACTCACGTATAGTACATACATAGATTGTATACTATCCTTGATTTGAAGGGATAACCGAGGGGATAACATTAACAATTGAAAAATGTATATGATTCACAGTTGATTATTATGGAATACATTTACATCAGACTGGTTGAGTAACAAACATTTAGTAAAATTCGATAAAAAATCTGCAGATTACTTAACCCACTTTTTAAATCCAAACACATTATATTCTATATTTGGCGTAATTAGTAAACTACTGACTAAATTAACTTTCAAAACTGAAATGTTCTTTTAGATAACTCTCTTCCAATATAATAGTACTCCGTATTAAGACTACCAAGGAGTATTTTATAGGATTACAATATTTATATTATTAATAGCAACAACAGATGTTCCCAACATTACGTGCAAGATATCACGAGAGATAAGCAAGGACCTACTTGTAATGGATTTCAATAATACGTGAAGAACTTTCACGACCAAAAACGGTGTAACTTTAGCAGGTTTATCTGTCTCACAGAGAGAGCACACTGCTGAAACCAGAGACTATTAACTATTATGGTTAATAATAAATTAGCATTTTATATTCGGCGCCATCGTTTTCATATACCTATTTTATGGTTTTGTCAAGGACATAAAATATAAGATATTTTATTTAAACATTTAGACATAATTTCTGCATTTATTTATTCTATGAAATTATAAAATTAATGGACACGTACAGGTACACCATCTAAATAAACACACAAAAAAAATTGTAGTATTTTTTAAAAAGGAAAATTAAATAGCGAAATTATCAAATCGTCAGTAAATATTACGAGTTAATGAGGGTCGTTACATCTAAAGAAATCAAAATGTCTTGTCCGAGCAATGTCTATAAAATAATTACATTGATGAAACATTTCCCTAATACCTGTTTTACATTGGGAATTTATTCAAGCATCAATTCATGAAGTCGCTTCGTGAGGAAATTGAACAAGTGTAAATGTACCAAATCTGCTGTCAAATAACTTAATATAATAAAATTCTTCACAAATTCTAATGTTCTAATTTTCGTGAATTTCTTCAGAGTTCAGAAGTACCAACAAAAATATCGAGGTTAAGTTATTTGTTTACATATTTACTCCAATACGTTTTTACAAAGAGTGATACGTGAACTGGTAAATTACGATTACAATTTCTTTCCATGTTATTTAATTAAAAAAATAATAATCTCAATTTATTCAACAAAATGTATTCATTTTCACTTTGTCCTTATTTAGGTACTATAACTTGCTTGCAAAGTTGATACTGGTAGTAACTGTTCTTATTTCAAAGAAATNCCGAGAAATTTAACACTCTTCACGCAAAGTTTTGATTTTTGTAAGTTCAACGTAAGTCCACTTTTTGCGATTCTCGAAAGAACTTTGTCCAAATTCGAATTATGTTCTTCAACAGTTTTACCGAACACAAGAATATCGTCTATATATGCAATAACACCAAGCAACCCTTCCAAAGCATCATAAATAAATCTTTGAAATATTTCCGGAGCTGACGAGATGCCAAAAGGTAGCCTTAAATAACGAAATCTGCCCCAACTTGTTGCAACTGTACACAGTTTTGAACTTTCATAATCCAGGGGTATTTGTAAAAACGCTTGTGATGCATCTAGTAGTGTAAAATATCTTGCTCCACGTAATTCACTAAAAAGACAGTCTATTGTGGGAATTTGAAAATTTATTTAAAACGTTTTATGTACACGTTTAAACTCCTGGGATCCATACAAAGCCGAATATCTCCATTTGATTTGGGTGCTATTACTAACGGATGGACCCAGTCTGTTGGTTCAGTCACTGGAACTATTATTTTTTCCGAGACCATTTCATCAAGTTTTTTCTTCACTTGATCTTTTAATGCTAAAGGAATTTTCCTTGCAGCGCTTATATGTGGTACAGCATCCTGCCTCAGTGTTATTTTATATGTTTTATTCACTTTACCTATACCCTTGAATACTCTTTTATGTTTATTCAGTATTTCCGGAACTGATAGATGGTTTTCCACATTATATATAGTTTTGTTACGTCCTTTTTGTATTTTATTTGCATCAATTATTTGCAGTTCACTTGCAGCTTGATTTCCCAAAATTGAACAAGCAGAATCGGTTGTAAAATATAAAATAACAGGTTTGATGTATGTTCGTTGATGGAACAATGTATCGATATTTTTCCTCGAATGTCTATTTTATGCCCCGAGTAGGACGACAAAGTGCTTTTTGTTTGCAGAAGTTCAGATTCGGAAATTCCAAGTTTCTTAAAATCACTGTGATTAAGTATATTTACTTGACTTCCAGTGTCAATTTTTAAATTAATTTGTACGTTATTTACTAATAACAATTNGAAGAAATATCTTAAATTAAAATTAAAATTAAAATTGTCTGGACAATTTAAGTAAAGAAAGCAGTACTCTTGTTTCATATCTGTAAGTTAACTGTTTTCTAGAGCAATAAATTTATTAATGCGCCCGCGAAAGATGTGTTTACCATTGATTTAGCATTAAAAATTTCCAGTGTTATTAATTTATATTATGTGTGGATAAGAAATCGTTGTCAAATGGTTAGTCCAGTAGTTGAAAGTTTGTGTGCGAATGGGGGCGGCATATTTATATTCGGAAAGCATTATTAGCATGGTAAGTTTTATCAGTGCACTATCAGCGTTGTCAGTTGTTACGTTTTTAAAACAACTGTTACTGTTAATTATTTATTTTAAAGTCACCATATTTTTTTTTGTACATCAATGTGGACGAAGGGCCGATCATTAAAAAACAATCCAATTGTTTCCTGTTCCAAATACTTTTTTTAAAGATTTATTAAATATTAACTAACAAAATTAAGTTGTTATTACAAACAATTAGGTGTACTATTTTTTAAGGTGTATTTATTTAACTTGTGAACCTCAGTGTCAATGACCTCTGACACTGACTTGGTTTAACTGAACTATATGTGTATTACTGTCGCTACGTAAAGTGGATAGGAACGCATTTTGGAAAATTGAAACAGGTAATATTAAAAAGTTATAAAGTTCTAAACAAAGTACTTATTACTTATTCAACCGCTTCAGTCGGTACTAGATATATTAAATGAATTTAAAGAAAACAAAATAGCAACAACATTATATCGTGAACAGTCTTAATTTAAGCAGAATCTATTCGCCAAGTGTGCATGTGCTGCGACTAACGCGTCCCGTTGGTTGAGGTCACACTAGCTGCTCCAGCGGTGGGGTATGAGATTTACTAAAGAAAAGGTTAAAAAAATCAGTTTTCAGCTTGCGATACGTGTTTCTAAAGGTCAAGACTGTAGTATAACAACCCTAGGTTCGACAAAAAATAAGTAAACGTAGTTGTGGCCAAAAATATGTGATCGTCATAAGGAATACCTACGTTGTGTGTATTTATTTTTTTATTGACCGGAAGGCACTGGCTACTAACTTTGTAGAGGGGATGTATGGTTTAATTATATAAAACAAAAGCAGAGAAAATACACCTAACCTTTATTTACATACAATTCAAATTAAACATGTGACAAATAGAAAGAACAACAAAAACATTAACAACCATTAAACATAGAAGGAGAGTGCCACGCTCACCTAGAGCTCCTGCGGGGAAAGAGCATGGCAGAGAAACCCACGATCGTTGCTCTTACCACCCAAATATGAATGCAAAACAACCGCTAACCAAAA